>NW_026015458.1:0-78623 GCF_020379485.1 Brassica napus | reverse complement strand
TAACATGTTCATCAAAGCACCACAAGAAACAAATCACATCAGTCCTGACTCTTCCAACACTTTGCTAGTGACTTCTTCTCTGCCAATTTTGGGAGAGGTTTTGGTACTAACCCCGGGTTCGTCAACAAGTTTTGGTGGATTTGAAGTGGTTGTAAGTTGACGATCATCAGATAAACCCCCTCTGTTGGTGATTCCCACCTTCTTCTCCACAGCTACCATCCTATCCGCCAGTAACTTGAGCTCTTAAGGCACGTCCCAAAGCCAAGATTAATGGTATCAGATATGTCCTTCAAGGACTTTTCAATCTGCTGATGCGTCATCCCTTCACTACCCGCCGCAGGTGTCTCAGCAGAAACAGAAGACCCTTTACGAGCTTTCTTCCGAGGTCTGCTACTTTCTTCCTTCACAACACTCTCTGACTTCACGGGACTCACTCATTCTTCACTGGAATCACTTCCATCTTCACAACCTTGCGAGTACCGGTGACTGGCCAGCATTCCATGGTCAACTCCCATCCAGGATCATTAAACATGACTTTAATTATGTTATCCGCGGCAGGGTCATCTATGTCTCCGTCCCATTTTGGAAACATTTCATCAAAATCCTTCTGAACGAAGTTCTTCACGATAGTCTGCAATAAATAAAAGATATAAACTTAGTTAAGTCGTCTGAGAAGTATTTTGTTCTCAGACTACTTAAAGTTAAGTCGTCTGAGAAGTATTTTGTTCACAGACTACTAAAGTTAAGTCGTCTGAGAAGTATTTTGTTCACAGACGACTTAAAGTTAAGTCGTCTGAAAGTCTTCCAACAAAAGACCACTCAGACGACTTAAAAGTAAGTCGTCTGCGTGGTCTTTTGTTGGAAGACTTCCACACGACTTAACTTTAAGTCGTCTGAGAAGTCTTAGGAGTGAAGTTAAGTACCTGTTTATTGATAGCAGCCTTAAAACATTTGCGTTGTCTTTTGCCACCCTTGTAAGCCAGCAATGGTGGAGACGGTCTGTTTGGTATGGGAGACCCATAATTAGCACCCAATTCTGGCATAGCATAGTACGCCAACACTTGGAGCACTTGTAATGAACCCATCAACAGTGTAACCAGTTTGCGTCAAGTCGTTTGCCTTCAGAGAATCCATCAGCACCTTAAACGCCACTCTCCCCCATGGATAATTCTCAATTTTTTCTAAATCCATCACTAGCCTTGCAAGACTAGCTGATGTAGCGGATGAGAACTTTTTCCCTTCGATATATCCTGCGTAGATGGCAAGGTATCCCAGCCGCATGCGATCATCCCGAGACCACTCGTCGCAGTTGTAAAATGCTTCTGTTATCTGTTCAATACTTGGCCCAGTATCGATATCAACATGCATCTTCTCCCAGAAAGCAGCCATCTCCGTTGTAACCTCACATCTTGGATTTTCCAGGTCCTTGATGTAATCGCAGTTCAGCCCAGTGAGGTGTTCAAACTCTATCAGTGAAAACCTCACAGGTGTGAAACGACAAGACTCCAGAGCTCAAACTTCTTCTTGATGTCTAGCTGGAAACAGAGCAAAAAATGTACCAGCCTTGAAGTCCAACCAAAGTCAAGCTCCTTGAATTTGATGAACACTCCTAACTTCGACGCCTTCAGATCCTCAAATTCGTCAGGTGTGAGACAATCACATAGAGCTTTAAACAACTTTGTGTCATCAGATTGATACGAAATGCTCTTGATTGCATCGGGCTCTTCTCCTAATGTAAACATCCTCGGCGGGAGTTCTGGTAAATCCATTTTAAGGCCTGCAAATAATCACAAACAACCATCTCAAACACATAGGTTGCGCACTATGCTAAATGCTATAGAAGACTTGCAGACGGCTTCCATGAAGTGAGAAGACTACTCAGACGACTTCCAGGAAGTGAGAAGACTACTTGGACGACTTCCATGAAGTCTTCTACGATGTCTTACTCTCTGGGACGAATTACAAAAGACTACAACAATCTCAAAATCTTTTAAACAAAAGACGAATGACTTACAGTTGGAGAATATATTGTCCGAGAAGATATGGTCGGAGAAGATGTGGTCCCAAGCCGTTACAGATCTGCAAATCGAAGGGAAAAGAAGAATCAATACTAAAATATTTAGGGTTTTCCGGCGGCTAAACGCCTTAATACATGAGAAATAACATACCGGCGGCGGAGTTTGGCAAACGAGATTTCAGATCTGAAAAAAAGGAAGCGGACGGTCAGTTTAAACTACGAAAATACTCTACGGCATGAAGGAGAAACGAGATTCGTCGTAATCGGAGAGATTACCGGCGAAGATAACGGCGGAACACGACCACGGTAGGGTTTTCGTCTTATCGCCTTCGAAATCGCCGTTGGAGAGAAACTGCGCTAGGGTTTCGAAAAGTTGTGAAATAGTGAAAAAATAGCTTTTATATGTCCGGTAAATGATCCGGTTAGGTTAAAACGTACATTGGTAAAATTAAAGGTTCGGTACGATGTGGACGACTGAAATATACGTCGTCCGTGTAAATTATTCAACAGACGACTGAAATATAAGTCGTCCACACCCTAAACATAACCCCTAATTAAACACTTCATAAAATCAAATCAAAGTTGAAAAGTGTTTACTATACACATAAAGAAACACATATAGATGAAAACTAATTTTGAAAAAAACATTTAGTTTTCCAAGATCTAACCCTAACAATACATACAATACTACAACATATGTTTGCCAAACTCATAACCAAAGAATATCATGATTCACTACTTCCACTCATCTATCTTCAAAACAAATCAATTTTATCATATCTTAATTTATATCACTTAAAACTGTTTATAATCATCTGATTTTTATTTTTCACGCATCAAAATATTTTTTTACAAGATTTATAAATTATTTTTAAAATAAACTGGTACCAGACGACTTAAACTTCAGTCGTCCAGACGACTTCCAACAATTCAGACGACTCAGACGATTTACTGGGGCTATATTCGTAAAAATGGCTTCTGTTTTTTTGTTTGGTCACAAGGGGCTGAGTTGTAATTTCACTAGGTTTTTAGGTTAGTTTTGCATTTGATTCAAGTTTGGGTATAGGTTTGAGTTTAAAATCAAGTTGTAGGTTAATTTTGGCAAAAAACCCAAATTCATATATATTTTAATTCAGACTAATAATAAATATAATTTTTGAAATATTTTAATCACAGTATCTTTTGATATCTTTTCATTTTAAATATAAATATATTTATTTTAAAATTATAACAAATCTGTTTAAAAAGATTTTTACAAGATCTTCATTTTTGAAATTATATTTAAATATTTTCACTAATTTCAAAATTAGTTTAAAATATTATTATACATTAATATATTCAGTTATATAAAATGAAAAATAAAAAAATCTATAATATTTTAGTTATTATATAATCATAATCAATCATATTAAATTAAAATATTATATTGAGCTAAATATAATAAAATTGTATTAAATTTATATATTTATATATTTTATTTTCGTAATTATAAAATATTTATGTTCAAAAATAAAATCTAATATGTTGGTAAGATGGATTAATATTATCAAACTATATAATACATGTATAAAAATTAACATGTATTTCTTTAAAGTTAATAATAAAAAATCTGTAACTACTTTAATCATAATATATTTTCATTTTAAATATAATATATTTATTATATATTTTAAAAATTCTAATAAATCTGTGTAATATTTAAACAATAACTTAATGTATTTTAAGTTATTGTTTAGAAATGAAAATAAAATAAATATATCCTATTTTATCTACTTTTATAGTCATGATCATGTAAAATATAAGTATTATACTAAACTAAATATGATAAAATTATATTCAATTGATAAATTTATAAATTTTGTTTTCATAAATATAACTATTATTTAAAATATAATATAATGATAGAAAGACTTAAAATTAACAAACTATATAATACTTGTCTAAAAATTAACATATTTTACACTTTTATATATACAATAATAAATTATCTAAAATGAATAAGCATAAAATATTGGTAAAAAGAAATCCAGTTTTGAAATACGGGTCAGAATTTAGCATAAATTAAATACAAAATATTTTTTAAATATATTTCTCATGAATATATTAATTTGCTTAATAACTAAATGCAAATACAATAAGATAAATATATAATAAGAGAAGTGACAAATACATAAGGTTTAAACAATTAATTAATTATAACATGTAAATTATAAAATTATCGTATTTGAAATAGTTATATAAATATTTAAGTATATGATTAACATTAAAATATATACCACTTATGTTCTAAAACAATAATTTATGTATAGAAAAGTGAAAACAAACATCCGTGCGGTTGCACGGGTGAAAATCTAGTGATACTTAAGACCTATTCTTTGATAATGATGGACCATAGGTGTACATATTATTTAATTTACGCAGTTGATTAAGGAATGAGTGGGCATAAATTAAATTGACGGGGTAAGGTGACTTAGAATGAATGTAAAACAAGTTAACGACCAAAGATCAGACATGAAACTAGTCAGAATTTTCAACAAACCAATCCTGACGTGTGATATTAATATGGGGAACTAAATCATCGTTCTCTTTTGTTAGAACTTTGCATCAATTCACACATTTAATATATACTTTATGGGGACTAATATGAATCATTATTTGTTTAGGAGTGTTGTTCATTAAATAAGTTTAGAAAACCACAGAATTTACTATGTGTAATGATTACTAAATCTAATATGTGAATTAAATTTATATTTTCATTTTTTTCGTTTTTGGAATGTATGTTTTTCTATTTTTAACTAAATTGATAGTTTTTAAACACTATGTACAACGAGGTTTTTAGTTTTTAATATTTTTTTGTGCAACCAGTAATCTGACAACTTACCAAAATCAAATATTATCTGTTAGACTTTCTGGGCAAAACACTCATCACACTGCTCATATGAGCACGTTATAAGAGCAAACCCGGTATATATTTTTATATTTTCTCATAAAATAAAAAACTCTATTATAAAGATGACTTTATTCGAATGTATAATTTTTTTTTAATTGAATATCAAATTTATTGATCAAACTTGAAACCATTTACAGATGCTATGTAGTCAACTCTACGAAAATGAATAAAAATGTGATGCTCGAGCTTAAACCATTTTCTCATCATCTCTTCTAAGGTGATGATCCTTTGAATGTATAACGTTATAATAGAATTTCTCTATTTATAGAGTAAAATACAAAACAATAGTAGTTTTATATAGATAAAAATATTTTTTTATATTTTGTTTTGAAAAAATAAATAAAATTTCTATTTTAGAAGCATACATTAGAGTAAATCTACCTCTATAATAATTTATACTATTATTTGCGAAGTTAGAATCAAGCTCTCACGTTAAAAGTTAGAATGGTTAATATCGTTTATACCCTTAATGAATAAAATGTGTAAATCTATTAAAAAAATAAAACAAAAATTTAATTTTTTGATTAGATAATTGATTACAATTAATAATAGTAAAAATTATACAAAATCTGAAATATAATTTAAACAAAGATAATTATGTATATATTGTATTGTTATCTGAAAAAGTCTTTCAGTAAAAAAGTTAAAAACTGAATTATATAACAAATATTGATTAATCGTTTATCCCTTAATGAATAAAATGTATAACTAAATGAAAAAATAAAAATGAAATTTTAATTTATTTGATTAGATAATTGATTAAATTAATAATGTAAGAATTATCCAAAATCTGAAAATATAATTTTAAAAAGAGATAATTTCTGTATATATTGTATTATTATCTGAAAAAGTCTTTTAGTAAAAAGTTAAAAACATGAATTATATATAAAAAGTTAAAAACATGAATTATATAACTAAATACTAATCAAATAAAATTCTTAATTATATATTAAAATAGAATATTGAATTATCCAAAATCCAAAAATTAATTAAAAAAAAATAATATATATATTGTATTGTTATCTGAAAAAGTATTTTAGTAAAAAGTTAAAACATAAATGATATAATTAAATATTATCAAATATATTTTTTAATTATATAATTAAAATATAATATTAAATTATTTTAAGATTTATTTTAGTATAATGAATATATTGTACAAAGAACTTTTCAAAAATTATGAAATGTTTAAGCTCGCATCGCGGACAAAACACCTAGTTTTATTTTATTCTAGAAGAAAAATATAAAAAGATAGAAATAGGCTGAGGATTGTCTTAGATATTGTACGAGATGGAAGAGCAAAACAACGATCATACTGTGGCTTAAGATCAGGAATAATCTGATGCAAATATAAGAACTTGATGAAACAGAATTAACAAAGTTTATAAATAGATAAATATCCTCTAAACAAATGTTTCCCCCTCCTCTAAATTCGAACAACAATGATCAAAAGCTTTTTGGGGATCATCAAGAACTAATAATACACACACTGACCAATATTAACAGAAGCGGTATCTTTTAACCGAAACAATACAACATATCCTATTTAAACACTTGAGCCGATAAAACAAGAAGTGCTCCCTGTTCTGTTTCCAAAACCAGATCGAGATATGAGCTTCATCTTCCAAGTGCTTGTTGGCTTTTTGTCTACAGAGGGACGGACTCTCTTTAAGATTTGAACCATGGTTAGGTTTTAGCCTGGTTTAAGTGTGTCTAGACGCGTCCTCATGCAACTGTGTCGTCCTCACATTAGGATCATCCTGTACAGTAATAACCATTTGTTTTCATGAACAAAATTCACCACTAGAGATGCAATATGTTACTAGAACTGAAAATTTACCCGGATATCGTAAGTAAAGTTGGAGGACGGAAGAATCTACTCCCTAGAAAGAACAAAAGTAAGAGTGATCATTTTTTTAATAGGTTTTGCAGTCGAGTAAAACTCTGAGAATAAGGTAAGGTACCTGTCCATGGATGCCTTGCTGAGCAGTGTAGTAACTGTCGTAGCTTGGTGCTATTGAGTTCAACTGTCGCTACAAAAAACCAGCCGGGGATTTTTTGTTTTTATCCAAAGTTAATGATAGAAAAACAAACAAAGCTTAGTTATCGCGATTTTGTTTTCATACCAATCCTTGGATTGTTTGTTGATTCCCATAAAAGTTATCGCGATTTGGCGCCATTAAGTTCACTGGACCTGTAACCCACACTATAATCAGACCACATTACAAACAAAAATCTCAGTCTATAAGAGAATATAACAAGTAATTTGTGCTTATTACCAGATTTTGCACGCTTTGCTGTGTTCCATAATAACTTTCTAAGCCAACTGTCCTTGGACTTAACTTATCCTGCAAATTACAAAATTCAGATATCATATACTTAGGGGACTCTCTCTAGTTTAACAGAGTCTTGCTACTACATGTTAACAAAGACAGACCATCTGTTGCAAGCTTTCTGGCGCTGTAACTGGAATTACCTCCTGCTCTGAGTTCACCTGCAATCCATAGTCAGAGGATCATAAGACTTGCATTCATAAAAGCGCAAAGCTAAGAAAAACCTTAAGTTGTGCATGTACAGAGAGATCATGAACAAGAAGTTTACTTTTCTTTTCTTAGTTGGATTCTTTTTCTTGCTCGTCGTCTTGACTGCACTTCTGCTCTGATTATCCTCCTCGACGGATATCAGACCTGTGGGCGAAGCGACCACATCTGGAAGACTTCTGCCGGAAGTATTAACACCAGCACAGTTTCCCAAAGCTTCTTCAATAGCAAGGAGGCAATATTGTAACTCTCTTGAGAGATGGATGCTCTTCACTCAGCTTTAAAGCTCTCGGCACAATCATTATACCTCTGGAGCCTCGTCTGCAACTGCTGAGGTTCTCCTGGAAATTCTGGCTTCTTGCATCTTTGGTCCACCGTTTCAATATGTACTGAGAGGGGATGGAAGAAAATGACAACACTGGAGAACGTTAAGCGTGTGTCTGCAGAGATAGCCTTTATACTCAAATAACCGACACATGCAAGAGCTTCAGCCTTTGCTTGGCTCCATGTAACCACGAAGTCCTGATTGTTTTCAAAATCCTGAACTCTAAAAGTAGAGCACGTGCATCTCGGTTCTCCTCCCTGGGACTACACGCGATTGCACCCAAAACTTCGATCTGGAACTTTTTGAATACAGCAGGAGTATAGACGTCGGAAACACTCTTCTCAAATGGCGATGGGGACTTCATTGTTGGTGGCTTGTTCCATGTTTCCGAATCAGCTTTGGCTTCTTCTTCAAATCTATCTTGCAAAATCGTATCATACAGTTTCACAAACTCCTGTACGCTCGTCTTCTTGTGCAAGTACTTGTCGAAGAAAGCATTAACACTGTCAGCTCTCAGAGACGTAGACATCCCTGCCAAAAGAACATCGGTCATGTAGGTCGGTGCCCATTTCCTTCGGTCTTCATATAAAGACTGCATCCATTGATCGTCTTTGAGACCGAATCTAGCAAGAATCTCCACCATCTCCTCGCAAAGTCTTCTCCTTCCATGATTTATAGATGCACTTCTCAAACTTCGCTGTAAAATTCTCATGTTGCTTAGCGACTTGACCAAGATTCTCAGAGACCTTAATCAACACATGCCAAGAAAAAGGCAATGCTGTGTATTAGGGAAGACCTCAGGGACAATGGAGTTCAACACAGGATCTTGCTCAGTGATCAAAACCTTTGGAGCTTGTCCACCCATCGCTCTCAGCCAAGTCTCCATTAGCCAAGAGAATGTAGCTGCGCTCTCGTCAGATAGTAAAGCACACCCAAGGACCATGTACTGGTAATGCTGGTTCACACCAACAAAAATAGCAAGTGGCATCTTGTACTTGTTTCTCACGTAGGTAGTATCAAGAGAAACAACATCACAAAACTGCCATAGTTAACCCTGCTCTTGGCATCCACCCAAAACACATTCTTCACACGCTGATCATCACCAAGATCCACCGCGTAGAAGAAGTTGGAGTTCAGAATCTGCATCCGCGACAAGAACTCAAGGAGAAGCTGAAATCCCCAGTCTCCACAGACAAACTCCGACCTTTCTCAAAAGAAGATTTGGACTCACTCTTCAAGCTGATGACAGTCTTGTACTCAGCGAACTGCTTAGCCATGGCAGCGTAGATCTTCCGCGTCTGCTCGCTCACAGCTTGAGCAGGCAAAAGCTCGTGGTATGATCCCTCACAAAGCTGTGAATCACCCACTTCCCATCAGGCTTCCTCTTAACATGCATACTCGCTTTACAGTCAGTCTTCGCACACGTCCTCCGACCAGCCATGTTGTTCTCAGGATGATCCTGTTTGCTCTGTCTAGCTCTCGGCCGTGTTGAAAGACTTGTCGTACTCCCGTTTAGTACCGTACCTAGAGCAAGCGAACTTGGCGTCGATAAACTCTCTAGTGGTTTCGACCTGCGACTGTTCTGTATCGCAGTGTTGAAGCCGATGGTTCGAGAGTACTCTTGGTAGAAGGTGTACGCCTCGCCGTGCGAGTTGAACTCCATGCCGTTAAGCGGTTCAAGATTCACGCCTTGTTGTTGTTGTTGTTGTGTGTTGTGCTCTGGAAGAGTGATGCCGTTGTTATCGGTGTGTGGCTCAACGGTGACGTCATCCTCGATTTTGCTAATGTCTATGTCTTCGTTGTCAAGTCCTCTGTGTTCTTCGTCGTCGCCTTCTTTGCAGAGGTCGCCTGAATGTAGTCGAAGATCTATGTCCATCACTTCCTGCAACTACTAGATTAATCAGAAATTCTCAATGAAATCGAACACTATATATATATATATATATAGATCCGGTGGTTTTTTTCACTGTAACGAAGATGAGATGGAATCACCTGGAACGAAGAGGAAAATCGAGAGCAATAAGCTGTAATCTCGTCGCGATGAGGAGGCACGCGCTAATCGGTGCGAGTTGGCGTTTCGATCTGCGGAGGGAGGATGGATGATAGAGAGAGAGAGAGAGAGAGAGGAAGGAGGAGAGAAAATGGTTTGTGATGTTCACGCGATCTGAGGGGGCGAGTGGGCGGAGGAGGAGGAGGAGAGGAGAGGAGGCACGATTCCTTTTTTTTTTTTTTTTTTCTTTGGTGTCTAGGGTTTTCTCTGTCTCTCTCCGTTAAAAAAATCCGTGTGTGTGTGTGAGTGTTCCATATCTTCTCCTCTGCGCAGCGTTGCGCGTGCCAAGACTGACTTGGTAATTTAGATGAAGCGTGACTAATGGCATTATGAATGAATATATACTATGGGTCTATAAAGTAGGCGTCTCTCAGTTCTTCTAGTTCTAGAGTTAGGCTTTTATATGGTTGGTCCACGAACGATTAAAGATTCTACTTGTTTCAATATTTTAGCTTATGTTTTTTATTTACAATATATCTATATTTAGTTTGTATACTTTAGATATCATAACCTAGTATAGTGGTATTTAGCTTGTATATGACACTAGCAAAAGGTTTCAATTCTTTTCAGGTTCAAGACTAACAAAAGCCTGTGAATGTGTAAAATTTATAGTGGTGGAAATTTCTAACAGGTTTGTAAATGTGTGTATTGTATGTGTAATTTCAAAATCTGCTATTTCGGAGACTAAATTAAGTTTTATGAAAACAAATCGAACTAGGCTAAAACTAAAACATATAGCTAATTTGTTTATCAGAATTAGTCCTAAAGTAATAATACAGTGTTTTGCATGTTGGTGGTGGTGGTCGCTGACTATGCTTTCTGTGCAACTTTTGTCGGAGGAAGCATTTGGGAAATACATTTTGATCCGCCTTTACTCTCCGGTGTCATGTTTATAAATGCTTTTTCAAGCTGTATCTACTTCCAAATCTAATAAGAGATAGAGACGAGGTTAAGCAACTTGAATCTTAGGATAAAACCATATAACCGAATACCAAATTGCACACATGCATGGATGTTTTGCAAATTTAACGAGTTTCAGGTTCCTACAAATCTTGCTACAAGCCTCTAGCTATCTTCTTGCATGTTTGTTCTCGAAGACGACAGGGAAAGAAGGAAGAGAGGTCTGACAACAGGGAAACAACGAAGAGGCTCTTCTATATTGCACATTGTGCAACTTCGAGGTAAAGTATAGTAGTAGTATGGTTCCAAGATTCAGAAAAGCTGCATCAAATCCTTATGGTTGTATATGTCATGTGTTTTGTATACATGTATGTTCTTTAATATAAATGTCGATTCAATTAATCCTTTATGTTGCATTTTTTGAATTGCTGCTTCCTTAGAAAACTTTCACAGGGAATGTTTAGGGCTTTTTTGCTTTGCTTTCGTGATCTCTTCGCTTGTTGACATTTCCTTCCTGCACTTTAATTAATGATTCACTTTCCTGTTTCGAAAAGTGACAAGCCAAGTGATACCTTATCATGATGAAATATTATTATCACTCTGAATAATGGAACTTATACCCATACAACACACTACTGTATATTATCACATTGGGAAGGCCAGGAGCAGCATGGTTCGTTCTCCCAACAAAAAAAAACTGTCTCACTCATATACCCCAAACAACTTTACTTGAATAATAACACTACGTACTAATAATCCATATAAGAATCATGGACAAAAGAAAAAGGATGTCTGACACAAAATACCAACACAATGAACAGAAAACGCCAGACGATGGTGTTCTCTTCTGATTCTGATCAATGTACCCCACAGGGATGTCAAATGGGCATGCTGTCCATGGGTAGCCCATGTCCAAACCAATATGGACATACCCATATTTGACCATAATTTTGTTTTGTGCAAATGGACGAGGCCCAAAGACACCCATATCCAATGGACAAATCCAGATGGACATGGACGGCCCAAAATTTTAAAATATTAGGTTAATGTATTGAGTAAAAATCATGTTTTCCGTCAAAACCGTAAATCTATTTTTCCCGTTAAAACCGTGGAATAACGTTTTCCTGCCAAACCGTCAAATCACATTTTTACGTAAACCCGTAAATCTCGTTTCCGCCAAACCGTAAAATCGAAATTTCCGCGCCAAACTGTAAATCTAGTTTTTCCGCCAAAACCGTAAATTGAATTTTCAAGTTTTTTTTTCCAAAACATAAATCGATTTTCCCGCCAAATCCATAAATCGAGATTTTTTCGCCAAAACGTAAAATCGAGATTTCGCCAAAACTGTAGATATACTTTTCTGTCAAACCGTAAAATCGAGATTTTCCGCCAAAACCGTAAATCAAGATTTCTCGCCAAAACTATAAATCGAGATTTCCCGCCAAAACGTAAATCGAGATTTTCCTCCAAAACCGTAATCGAGATTTCTCGCCAAAATCGTATCTATGCTTTTGAATTCTACAACACATAATAATATATTAATATGATTTTTGTATGTTAAACCTGATTTTTTAATTGGACTCCCGCGGAATGCCCATTTGAATGGTCCAATTTGGTCTGGACAATTTGACTTGGTATAATTTGGACTAAACAAAATAATGTCCAATAAACTGATTTGTCCATTTGGACATGTCCAGTGGACATGGACAGCCCATTTGACATCTCTAACCACCACGCAAGTCTCTGAATGTAACCCATTGTGTTCTCACATGATATCCTCTTTTTCTCTTTTTGTTTCCATTTTCAGAAGCTGTGTTTATGTACAGGAACGATGGGAGTGATAGATGGACTGACGATTCTCAGAGACTCTAGCCAGGGCTATGCAAGCCTCTGTTTTATTGGATCAGAGTTGCGTCTTTTCTGGTTTTGGGAAGATTTGGCTTTAGCTGACTGAGATCCTAAGGATTTTCCTGCTCAAGAACCAATGTTCACAATTTTAGCCTTAAAAAGGAAAAAAAAAGGTCAAAAGACAGCCTAAATGTTTCAAAGATCAAATGTATTGCTTCTTAGGTATACACATATAAGTTGTGGTCTGTATTCTTATGAGTAATGCAAAGCTGATTTCTTATCACTATCCCCATGTTGATAAGACTATTCACTCAACCATCAAAAAGGGAAAAAAAAAAAGAGGAAACTTAGGGGATACAGAAAGAGATCTGACCACTGTTTGGCAGAGATAATCGTTCCTTAGAAGCTCTATCTGGCGCTCTTGATCTTTCTTTTGGATTGCTGTGTGATCTTGGACCAGCACCAGGTCTTGAGTTAACAACTTCTACAGCAAGATCGTCTTTAGCGAGCTTTGACCTATCCTTGGACACCACTGGCACTGGCATGCTTGAAGATATTCCAGGTGAAGTGGAATTACCATCCGACAGAGATGGCCCGGTTACCTTCTGACTCGAAACACCGGACGCAAGATTTGAAGTGTTTGGAATCTTGCTTGCAATTTTCATCTGAGTTTTATGCACAACACTCTCAGTTTGCTCCATATTGTTTTCACCTAATATGGCATCGTCCCTGAGGTTACAGTCAAGAAACCGATTCTCCCATGGACGAACAGCCATCCATCTTTCTAGCCAGTTCCATCCCCAGTTGTTTTTGTCAGGCTGAAAACCACTGTGCGCAGATAACTGCCGAGTTCCTGCTTGCCACTACAACATACCAAATTTTATATTAAGATTTAAGAGTATACAGCTTCAGTTTTGCTATCATAGTGTTTGGTTAAAGATTGATCCTATAGAAGAGAACCCATGACAATCAGATAAGAGTTATAAGGAATGTTTTGATTAGTACAAAGTGCGAAAATTCAAACAGTTACTTCTTAACAAGCATAGAGGTTGTTGTGAGTAACTGGTGAGTCAAAGCATATGCCATAGCCCTCTCACGCTTAGCTGCAGCTTCCTGCCTCTTTAGTATCTTGGCTTGGATTTGTTCAACAGAACCAATGCTATCGCACCAACCTTCCTGAGAAATGAGAACAAATAGTCAACATAACTATAATTCTCTTTGCAAAAGTTAAATAACTGAGACAAGTGATCATCACACCTCTATTTCTCGAACCCTGGCTTCATCTGCAAGCTGCTGCTGAAGCATCTGCGGACCCGTTTCACTTTCCAAGGCGAGACGAACACGTCTTGCGCGTACACGAGCCTGGACTCTTACTAACGCTTGCATGCATCGAAGCGTTACAGCAGCTTGCTTTCTCACCGCGTGTCCTCTAACAAGGGCCTGAAGTCTAACCAATCCCTTCAATGCTCGTAAAGCCCTTCTAGCCTGAGAAAAAAGGTATCATCTTTCTCTCAGTAACGCTGAGACAAATATTAAAAAAAAGTTGACAGGGCGAAGAAAGTGATGATGATACCAGAAACCCTCGAAAAGCTGTTTGAATCCGAGTTGCAGCCATGTGCTCCTTCTTTGTTCTTCATTAGCAGCACCATAAGAAGTTGAAGTGGAGACCCCATTATCTAACATGCTGCTATGCGTATTGGAATCTTCAAATCCAAGTTGAAACTTTTCAGCATCAAAATCAACAGAATGGTTTTCTCCCAAACCGGCTCTTGGTTGCAGTCTTCACCTTCGCCAATTGAACAAACATATAATGAAAATACAAAAAAAAAGGTGAAGAAAGTATACAACATTTGGCATTTAGATAAAGAGATTCTCTTGTAAAGAAATAACATAGTGTGTGCTTACATTATCATCCTTCTTTTTAGACTTTGACTTATCAGACTTGGTGAAACCAACAAGTGCTTTAATCCATCTCCCTGAAGCACCCATTTTCTATCAAAGCAAGTTAAGAACTACCTGCAGAATTGAATAGCAGCTGAATTATAGAGAAAAAACAAACTTTCCTTTTTGGGCTGAAGCAGCAATAGATACACAAGTAAGGAAACTGAAATGAGTAGCTAGATTCTTCGGACAATGTTAGGATCTCAAAATTAAAACCAAAACTTTATTGATGAATACTTTTAATCAGCAACTCTGTATTGGAATAAATAAGGAAACTTTGCAGTAAACTCTCAAATTGAGAAACGAAGAGACACGAGAGAAGAAGCAAAGCTAGAAACTTTACCGGCGGGGAAGGAAGGAAAGATCGGGCGATGAGATCTCTTGAAAGGGTGTGAGAGTGAGTGATCTTTTATTCAGTCAGTGACCGTCTTTCTTGCCTACTTTTTCTCTCTCTCTCTCTAAAAAGTCTCATTTTCTCGCTCTAAAATGCGAAGAAGATTGACAGATAGGAATTGACTTGCTAGAAATTGATTTATCGTTTCGTTTCCCTCTACTCAGATACGAATGAATGAATGATGGATAGATTGCACGCCGTCGGGGTGCTAAATTGCGCCTTGTAACCTGAACTTCTCAGCGTTTATTAAGCTGTAAAACGCCACACAGTTTAGTTTCTGCTAGTTCTTAATTTTTTTTCTGTATAGTAAATAATATTTGAATGAGAAGACAAAAAAAGTTTCTTATCTTATGTGACTGTCTTGTCATTGTCATCTATGACATGGATGAGACTGATTTGTAATTTTTGTAACACGGATCGTTTTCTCTATTGTTTCATGCATCGATAAACATATACTAACCTAATGAATGATATCTAAATTTGTACTGATTGTTAACGCTATATATGTTACCACTGTGATTCAAGTTATTAAATAGAAAAACAAAATGAACATATCAGCGAAGATGACTATCTTGACAATAATAATCGGCCGTAACCTTTAGCTGCAATAGGTAAAACAAGTCAAGTATACGCTTTTTTTAAAAAAAAAAAAAACAAGTATACGCTAACCACTCACTAAAATGGAAACAGTTTAGCAGTACTGAAAATGATTCTATCATCGATCTCTTACCGCAATATGTTTGTTATTTTTATGTTATTTTATGCTAAAAAAATATTCACACAACATAATTATTTTGTTCCTACGAACTTCAATTTAATATTAATCAACTTTTGAATTAAAGAAAAAAGAAACAAGCTGGCGTAGTTGGTGTGATTTAATATGGTAAGGAATTTGCAAAATATGGCTGCCAAAATGAATAGAAACTAGTCGTGAAAGAGAATACACTTGCGAAAATCCTAAAAGCACTGTCAACAGAATCATATCAGAAGAGGGGCGTATCCGGTGGTTAGTCACCGTGAGAGCCCTCTCCTCCTCCTCTTTTTGTAGTTTTTTTTGTCCTTTCTCATGTTCCTTACCGATTTCGTCTTTTTTTTTGCACTGTATCGAAATGCGCGCTATTCTTGATTTTCTTGGAGTTTCTGGAGGATCTAAATCGGCGAGGCAGAGTCTGTCACGTCACTGGAATAGCAACGAGATGCTGCAAGGATTCGTCGGGGCAGGACTTCACACAGTGGCAGAGGCAGAGAAAATGTTGACGGGGGTCATAGTATAACTTTGCTTAAAGTACATAAACTATTGAATAATAAAAATATCACCGTACATCGAATTTCAAAGATGTACTCTACGCTCACTCATATTTTGAAAGCTTTTTATGATTGTTTCGTTTGCCACTGTATCAAGAATTTGCTTTTCAATGAAACAAATTAGATAATCACTTAAAAATTCATCACCAATACTGTTACGCGAGGCCGTCTTCACAATGTTCATGGCAGAGAAGCACCTTTCAACACTTGCAGTTGCAACAAGAAGAATCAAACATAGCTTCAAAATACGATAAACCAAAGGATGAGAAAGATGTTTCCTTGTCTCAACCAATACACGAGCAAGATCACCAATACTCTCTAGATTAGAAAATCTTTCATCTTTTTCACATTATCAAGGTAGATTTCAAACTGTTGCTCAAGAGATCTTCGCTCCACACAACTAAAATCATCTGGATAAAGCTCAGCTAGTCTCACCAACAATGACTTGTCAACTGAACAAAAGAATCTGTCGGACTTAAGGATGCCATACAGATTAGTAGTTCAGAATTCACCTCATCAAATCGATCATTGAACTCTTGAAGCTGCAAATCTAGAACAGTGTAAAAACACTCCACCTTATAATGATGCAAGTTTGTGATGCCAGTTTTACTCCTTGGTTTTCTTGAGTCAACAAAGTTTTCTTCCATACTAGGCACTTCAATATTATTCTTCTCACTAAAATAATAAACTTCAGCCACAAAATCATCCCATCCTTCATCTCTAAGCTTCTATAATTGTTGCTTAGTAGATTCAACCAATGAAACTGCATTCAAGATCTCTTGATCTCTTTTCTGTAGAGCCTTTGACAAATTATTAGTGAGTCCCAAAACAACAAGCATCAAGTGTAGATGAAAGACAAAACCAAATGTCTGAAAATATTTGAGGAGACCATATGCTTGTTGTCTTTTGGTGCCATCTTTGCCTTCTATCTGAATATGTTCAAGAACTTCAATAATACATGGAAACATCACAACAAGACGTAATAAAGTCTTGTAATGTGAACCCCAACGAGTATATCCAGGTCTTTTAAGAGAAAGGTCTTGATTCAGCCCAGTTCCAGTCTTCATTTTACCCTTACTAATCTCTTCTTCCATTCTCTTGCGATTACTTTCAGTGAGCATAACTTTTCTTTTACAAGAACCCCAACCACATTCAACAGAACATGAACCATATCGAAAAATTCTCCAACTTCAAAATGCTTCTTTGCAACAGCCACAACAACCAACTGAAGTTGATGAGCAAAATAGTGAACATAATATGCAGATCTACTTTCTCTCAAAATCAAAGATCTTAAACCATTGAATTCTCCTTTCATATTGTTGGCCCCATCATAACCTTGTCCTCTCACCTTTTTCAAACTCAATCCATGTTTCGAAAACAAATCATCAATAGCATCCTTCAGAGTTGAAGAAGATGTCTCTTTCACATGACTAAGACCAACAAATCTTTCTTTTACGAGCCCAAATTTATCAACGAAACGAAAAACCACAGCCATTTGCTCTTTATCTGAAATATCAGCCGATTCATCTACCAGCAAGCCAAATACATCATTGTTGATTTTTTGTATGACAGACTTAGTTACTTCTTCCGCAAAGCAATGAGCAATGTCTTTCTGGATAGGATGAGAAGTCATCTGATTATTTTTAGGAACATTGTTCATCACAACTTTTCTAACAGCCTCATTCTGACTAGCCGTATACTTCAGAAGCTCTAAGAAATTACCTTTGTTTGTTGACTCTTCTTTCTCATCATGACCACGAAAAGACAGTCCTTGGTGTAACAAGTGTCTAGAAACATCAATCGAAGCACTCAAACGGATCTGATAATCATTCTTCACAACATTGGTTTGTTTATGTAAAGCATGCTTGATAGACTGACTTTGTCTCATCAAGTCTTCACATTTATTTCTAGCATCGTTGTGAAAACTAGTATGATCTCCCACATGCTTACTGAAACTATCAGCCTTATTCCAACTAGAAAACCCGTTGATACAAAAGTATCACTTCCGCCTTGTTTTCCAGCTTGAACTCTGAACAAGTAACAAAACAAACAAAAAGCCTTCTCTTGATCCAGACTATACTCTAACCAATCAGGGTACTGCTCAAACCAACGTGGATTAAAGCGTCGTAATACACCTCCTATTGATTTTGTTGAAAAGTATGACCAATAGGTTGACAAGGTCCTCTAGTCAAATACTTGCGCCTTACTTCATCTCTTTGATTATAAGGGTAGTCTAGAATGTTTTTCCGCTTAGCTGGATCCCACGGCAAATCATCCAAGTTGATATCAGATGGTGGAGCTTTTCTTTTGTTCAAATTCAAATATCGTTCCATTTTGTCTGATGGTACCTGCATAAATAAAAACAAAATATAATATCAAACCAAGTATATAATATAACAGACAATGTTCAATTCTCTATGTCTAATAGTTACGAAATTTGTATGTTGAGCAATCCTTCTGTTTTTTGTGCAAATGGTATCCTTTATGTAGACATTTGGTATTTTATCATTTGAAACTATGAAACATAACAATTATAGGATAAAATAATCTAAAAATCGAAGGAACAAGCCATAAATAAAAACTAGTTTTAAGATCTTTTGATTTTTATAAAATATAATACTTTATTCATATTTGGTAGAAGAAGAAAGCTTAAATAAATTATTTAACAAAATACAATATTTATTACCTTCGCTACTGGCTACTGTTGTTGTAATGGACGAGTTTCAGAAAGACCAGAAAGGAGAAGAAGAAAACAAAACGTCCAAATGACTAAATTAATATAATAATTAGACTTAAGTCATTGAAATAATATTAATGGTTGGGTTTATTTTATCTGGTGGGCTTATTTTGTTGTAATTCTTTATCTAAAATCTAATAGGCTGCAAATTAATTAATGTAGTTATTAGATTATGGTCCATACAAAATTTGGACTAGGGTCAAAGTAATTTGGATAAGGGTCAGAAAAATTTTAACGGGATCAATAAATATTTGGACCAGGGTCATTTTAAAATTCTTAATAAAAGCCATAATGTTTTCATAATTTCACGTGGGTCATTTGACTACCGTGACAATGAATTGCCTCCACCACTGGCTTCACAGGAGGGTAGTTTCGATTCAGTGCCTTTCCAAATCTGACTCAGGTTTGGGGGAGAGCGACTTGGTGTGGGTCTGGTGAGCTTTTGCTTGTCCCTTCCTTCGCTGTTCTTCATGGCATGAGGTTTATCGTTCTACCTTTTTCTCGAAGCGTTGGTCTGTGTGTTTGTTGTATGTGGAGTCAGTTTGTCCATATTCTTGCGGGGGTATCTTTTGTTTGTTCAGAGAAACAGCTCTTTGATTAGATGAAGTATAGAAGTTTCTTCATTGCGGTGGGTTATTGTGGTCCATCCACATTTCCTTTTTGCTGCTTTGATCGATTTATTTTGAGGAGGGAGTTGTGGTGTGGCTCAGTGAGCTTCGCCGGGTTTGGTCGTGTTACTTGTGACTTAGCAGTCTTTCTTTTAGACGTAATGTGTCTATTGATTGCTTGCCGTTTGGTTCTTCTCTCCAGTAAGTGTTCAAAAAATTCGGTTGGCAAGGCTTCATCTTCTTGGTGTTTGGAGGAGCTTTTTTCTTAGATCGTAGAGTGTTTATATATCCAAAAAGTGTGGACCGAGCAGCGTGTTCTCCTTGTCGAGTTTGTGAAGTCTCCGGGTCTTGGTCTTATCGTGTGGCGGACAAGGCAGCATCGATAAGTGTGGTTTAGGTGTAGAAGTAGAATGTACCGGGTGGTGGACTATAGGCAGCAGCGGTAATTCTCGATCATTGGCATTTTATCATTTCTAAAGATTGCTAGGTGCACTATTATATCATTGTAGTTGTTATGTTTTATGTTCTTTTTTAAGTCACTCTGGTGTGGGTTTAAGTCGCCTCAATGTGATATTTAGTTGTCATTTTTTATGGACTTTTGGTTCTGAGACTATTTTGTTTGGCCGGTATAAATACTGGTATTTTCCGTATGAATAAATTCAATTTGTGGGAAAAAAATGAATGGAAACTAAGGAAGGTATCAAGGACGATGATCAAAAATATATATGTAATAAAATGAGTCAATGACACGTCACTGATCAAAAATCAAATGGGAGTCGAAGAGATAATAAGAAAAAAGATATTTAATTTTGTAGAGTATTCATATAAGGAAGGTATCAACGATGATGATCCTCCTCTGTTTTTAAAAGCGAACAAATCTCAAAAGAATCAAAGGATCATTTCTACAGATTCAATCTTCGAAATGGCAGTGGTCAACAGCCTCCGACGATTGGCGCGCACTACCCAGGTTTTCTCACTCGCTCCTTTCGATTGCTTTTTAGCTGCTTCATCGTCACTCCTCACCCGTAGTAGATCAGGATTCTGTCCAGATTCATGTTCAAATGCTTAAAAATTGAATCTTTCTTTCTTCTTTTTCTTTTTTTTTGTAAGTCGTACTTTCAAATAATATTCCCATCAAACGTGACTTTGTGAGAGTGTAACTTTTGTGGGATTCTCCAGTAATCAAGGAACCCTTTTTTAATTTTATAATAATAAACTACCCAAACAGTGATCTTGAAGAATTTCAAGGAATCCATTTTATATATATTAACTCAAATAGTGATTTTGATTCATAGCTCAAAAACTCGCTCCTCTCTCATATGGCAGGTTACTTTGCAGAGCAGGTATGCTGTTTCTTCCCAATACATGCCTGGCTCAAGAATCCTCACTACAGAAGCATCACCAGAGAAGCTTGGGTAAGTTTCACACTCGTGATTATTTTCTGCAAAAGTTTCATGCTTTTGTCAACGTGGCGATGAATAAGTGGTTGCGTTTTCTGATGGGCAGGTCAAAGGGGCATGATATGCTAGCACCTTTTACAGCTGGGTGGCAGAGTGCTGATTTAGATCCTTTGATCATAGCCAAATCCGAGGTCACCCCCCTTCTTTTTTGATTCATTCGTCAATGTTCATACAAAAAAGTGTGTGACATTTCTTTTCCTTTCATTCTTCTTACAGGGGAGTTATGTGTATGATGACCATGGGAAGAAGTATCTTGACTCTCTCGCTGGTCTATGGTGTACTGCCTTAGGTATATTGTTCCTTCTGTTACCACACTATTTGACTTGATGTTTCTCTTTTTTCCTTTTTGTATATTTCGCTATTCCTAGGATATTTGTGAAAGTGTTAGCATTGATACCACAACATCTTGCAGGAGGAAATGAGCCACGGCTTGTTTCTGCTGCTGTAGGGCAATTGAACACCTTGCCCTTTTATCACTCCTTTTGGAACCGTACTACTAAGCCTTCTCTGGTGAGACTTTTTACTTCTGCTGTCCTTTTATTAATAATGTTTTTTGTACATTCTGCTGTGTAATTAGGGTGATTAAAGAGAATTTGATCATTGTGTTATATTTTTCCTGCGAAAACAGGATCTTGCTAAGGATCTTTTAGAGATGTTCACGGCCAAGAAAATGGCCAAAGCATTTTTTACAAACAGTGGATCAGAGGCCAATGATACACAGGTTTGAGGTTCCCCAAACTATATGATCTACCTTGATCTCCTTGTTTAGAAGCTTATAAATCTCATGTATTATGCAGGTCAAGCTGGTTTGGTATTACAATAACGCACTTGGGAGGCCTGAGAAGAAAAAGTTTATCGCGAGAAAGAAATCGTGAGAAAGAAAAGGATATTTGCTTGTCATTTTGTGTGTTATCTGTTTCTATAAGCTCTCGAAGTACTTACTTATAAGGGTGGTGTTATGAATTTCAGGTACCATGGCTCCACTTTAATATCAGCAAGTTTGTCCGGGTATGATGAATATATAGTTCCTCAGATATTCTCTTTAGAAATGCCAAAGAGACTTTATATTTGCCTAACAAATGCATCAAAATATTGATTCTCTAATTTTACAGTCTCCCAGCGTTGCATCAAAACTTTGATTTACCTGCACCATTTGTGTTGCACACAGATTGCCCTCATTACTGGCGTTTTCATCTTCCGGGTATGAAGGATTCTAAATTCCATTATTGGTTAAAGGGAAGCTTTGCTAAAAGCTTGAGTGTGATCTTTTTATTTTAACCTTGGATAATTTTTTGTGCAGGGGAAACGGAAGAGGAGTTCTCAACCAGATTAGCCAAGAATTTAGAGGATCTTATCATTAAAGAGGGACCAGAAACTGTGAGCAATCTAAGGAAATTACGATCTTCATTTAGTAACGTTGATGTTGGCAGCTCCAATCTAACGCAAATGTCTTCTTACCAGATTGGTGCTTTTATTGCTGAACCAGTAATGGGTGCTGGCGGTGTGATACCTCCGCCTGCTACATACTTTGAAAAGGTCAATTTCGAAACCTTTGTTGGCATAAATACCAAACTGCAATGATTAATCTTTTTCGTGGTAAGGTCATTGTGGATGTGATGTGTTTTTTTTTCTTATCTCATTTCTGTACTGCAGATTCAAGCTGTTGTTAAGAAGTATGACATCCTGTTCATTGCTGATGAGGTATATGCATTATCTTATTGAACCATGTTTACTATCACGATGAAGAAAAAAAAAGATATCATTACCCGTTATAATTATGTTTGGTCTATAAGGTGATTTGTGCATTTGGGCGACTGGGGACAATGTTTGGCTGTGACAAATACAACATCAAGCCAGATCTTGTGTCCTTAGCCAAGGTGAGATTTTGTCAGATGATTTGTAGATTTCCTATCACTGTTGCGAAACTTCTCCAGACAATTGGTAAATGTTTTTAATATATGATGCAGGCACTCTCTTCAGCATATATGCCTATTGGTGCCATTCTTATGAGTCAAGAAGTAGCAGATGTCATATATTCTCAAAGCAACAAGCTAGGTATGGGCTAGTTATGCTCAACTTTGTAATATTCCAGTATCCTGAGATCTTAAAACCCATTTTTTGTTTTGGTATTTCAGGTGCTTTCTCGCATGGATTTACTTACTCTGGTCATCCAGTTTCATGTGCTGTAGCAATTGAAGCGTTAAAGATATACAAGTGAGTTGGTGATTATGGTTCTCATTTCTCTATTCTTATCTGCACTTTCTTGACGCTCAATATTCATATGACAGGGAGAGGAACATACCAGAACATGTCGCCAAAGTTTCCCCAAGGTTTCAAGATGGTCTTAAAGCTTTTGCCAAGAGTAGTCCTATTATTGGAGAGGTATAATGTTACTCACCAGCCTATCTGTTGAAGTCTTTGATTGAACATTTTTGTGATGGTTTTCAGATAAGAGGAACGGGTTTGATTCTGGGGACTGAGTTTACAGACAACAAATCTCCGAACGAACCATTTCCCCCAGAATGGGGTAAAGTATCTCTAATAACCAACCAAACAACAAAAGTGTCTCTCTCCTAAACTCATTACCTTACACACATCCCTGCACCGTTTTCAATTGATGTTTACAGGTGTTGGTGCATATTTTGGAGCCGAGTGCCAGAAACGCGGTATGTTAGTCCGTGTTGCAGGTGATGGCATAATGATGTCTCCACCGCTCATTATCTCACCTGAAGAGATCGATGAGGTATATATAGGTTACAATTCTTGAGACATCATTAATCTGTTAAATCTTTTTTTTTCCCCTTTTCCCCTAATTTGGTGGCTCTTATTCATTTTTGCAGTTAATTGATATCTACGGGAAAGCATTGAAAGCAACGGAAGAGAGGGTAAAAGAACTCAAGGCTCAGCAAAAGAAGTGAGAAGCAAAGGTTTCTGATACTGTCATGAAAGTGTGGTTTAGATTCTCCCCATGTCTCTCTGCTTGAATTATTTGCCATTTTGCTTTGCACAGTTCACAAATCCAGTTTATATATGCATAATAAAGCATCCATGCAAGCATAATAAATCATCCAATTTAAGTCTTCACTCTTTTCACCACATGACAATCCATGCAAAATGGTCTGAACAGTCGAGGAGATAACCATGGACGTAGATTCTAATACGCGTCTAAATATATAAGTGCATTAGATAAGGAATAAACAACGATGTGATAAAAAACCAAAGATGGTGTCATGGTGAGACTTGGCCATGTTTGGTTCCAGTTCCTACAATAGTTGTGAAATGTTTCTTTTCACCCAATGATTTTTAAAAGATAGCTTCTCAGGGCAGGGCAGTGATGGTTAGTTTATTTAGTGTTTATATAGAAATATTAAGAAGGCTGTTCTGTGAGGGAAGAAACTTTGGCTGCCTTTGAAGTGTAGTTAATGTTGGATCAATTAAACCAATTGGGTTTAATTAAAATATGTGAATAACAAATGATTGGGCTTGTGTGCCTAATAGCCCACTTATGAAGGCTGTTCTGTGAGGGAAGAAACTTTGGCTGCCTTTGAAGTGTAGTTAATGTTGGATCAATTAAACCAATTGGGTTTAATTAAAATATGTGAATAACAAATGATTGGGCTTGTGTGCCTAATAGCCCACTTATGTGTGGTTAATGAAATGAAACTTACAAAGTCCTATATCGGGGAGGAAGAGAAGAGTCGAGCTGTATATATATGCACTCACACATACCATGTGTTAAACGGCTCAGAGGAAGAGAGAGCTCTCCACGCGCGCGCCGCCGTCTGGCCGGCTCGGCGTGGGCGTGGGTGTCGGACCAAAGGCCTGATAAGAACTATTCTTTTTGGACCAAGTTAAGCTCAACGCTTTGTCATTTAATTCCCGAAAAAACGACATGCATTTTATTTTAAACAATACGTAGTTCGTTTAAAAACAACACGTTGTCTCTCTTCTTGACGATAAGTATAAACGAGAAAAGATGATCTTGCGGAGGAAGTTTCGTAACGCCTCACCTCCGAGATCCTCGCGAGATTTCCGCCAACGTGCGCACGTGCGGCATCAGTTACGGAAAGTGGCTCGTCTTCTCTTCTTTATAAACTCGTCTCCTCCTTCATTTCTTTTGACGTTTTTTCACAACAAAAACCAGCAAATCCTATAGCGTAAGTCTAGAGAGTGTTTCATAGAAATATTAGTTCGTTAGAGGTTCTTCACGAGGGCTGCGTGATAACCTATCATGGTTTTATCCTGGGACTCCTATTCGTACAGATCCGTCGCACTAACGGAGCGAATATTAAGAGTTAAGGAAAGAGATTCGTCTTGACTCCATGGTTTCATTTCCGTTACGGTTTTGAATCGTCTGTATATTTTCCTTAACGTCGTTTATATTATATCGTTTCTTTTGATCCGGTTTTCCGGCTTTTACAATCTTAACTCTTAATCGCTTTACGTTTAAAGCTCGAATCGGGTTGAAAAACGATTTATAAATACGGGTTTTGGAACGCTGTTTGCGATTTGCTTTCTAGCACTTCCGCGAAACGTTTTGTTATTTATCTCATAAACGGTTTGCGTTTTGCTCTGTAGCACTACCGGAAAACGTTTTTTGATATACGATTCGTAAAAACCTTTCGGGGTTCAATCAAACGTTGTTTGCGATTTGCTATATGCTTATCCGCGAAACGTTTCTTATTTTGGTGAAAACGAGTTTGCGATTTGCTTTATAGCCCTTCCGCGAAACGTTTCTTATTTATTAATAACGCTTTGCGGATTGTTTTCTAGCAGTATAGCGAAACGTTCTATAAATGAATTGTTTCAAGATCGCTTTCTTAAGCGAGTTTGTGAAACATTCTAAGTCTATAAAAATGGTTTCTGCGAACGCTTTTAAGCGAGTTTGCAAAACGTTTTTTCAAAACTTATATCGATATGATTTGGTTCAAACACCAAAAAAGAACATCGATTTTAGACTATTATTTTCATTAAAATAATATGTAATTGTTGAATGGAGTACTAATCCGTTTTCATGTTTTCTCTACAGGAAAATGACAAACGAGAACGACACCCCCACTCCCATGGACACCTTGGATGTCATTCAGACTCCACTCAACGCTGCAGCAACTGGCGTGACAACCGCTGGAAACATCACAGCGTCAACCACTGCAGCAACAACGAGCACTTTCCTCTCTACAGGGAATGCTGCTGATGAAACCACTCGCCGTATCCTATTCGGTGCTGGTCTTTATCAGACGGGTTCAATTTTAGCAACTGTAAGTGGTCCGGTGGCAGTTCAAACTCCTCCGGCTGTCCCTAGTGTGTTCACTCAAGGACTGATGCCAAACCAATTTGATGGCAAAGGCTTCAAAACGTGGCAGAAGAAGATGTTGTTCTTCCTGGCAACGATGAAGCTGGAGAAGTTCCTCCAGGAGGACAAGCCCCTTATGCCTTACGGGATTGATGATGTTCACAGCCTCGCAACTGTTGACATATGGGTGCATTCCGACTTCATCTGCAAAGGCTACATTTTGGGTCGCCTCATTGACCCATTGTACCGTGTCTATTGTGAGATCCCCACGGCGAAAGAGCTATGGAGATCACTAGACAAGAAGTACAGAGGTGAGGACGCTGGCTGCCAGAAGTATGTGGTCTCAAAATTCCACGACTTCAAAATGGTGGATTCAAAACCCATCATGGATCAGGTGGAAGCGCTTCAGCTCATTTGCCATGAAATCGCTGCTGAAGGAATGTCCATCTGCGAGACATTCACAACTCTCAGCTTCATTGAAAAGCTTCCTCCAAGCTATGCGGATTTCAAGAACTACTTGAAGCACAAGAAGAAGAAGATGGGGCTCGAGGAGCTCATCACGAGGCTTCAGATGGAATCCAGAAACCGAACTGCTGCAAAGGTCGGTACAAAGGAGCACAGTGTCAACATGGCTGAGCACAAAGGCAAAGGAAAGGCACACGCCTATTCTCCTGCCAAGCCTTCCAAAACTGCTGCAGCCTTGAAGGCTTCTGAAAAAAACTTCAAGAACAAAGGTATTGAGATCAATGCGAATGTGGAGAAGTTCAAGGGGAAATGTCACTACTGCCACAAAGTGGGGCACAAAACTGTTGAGTGTCGCAAAAAGATCAAAGATGAGAAGGCTCAGGCAAATCTCACTGAGGAGGATATCGTTGCTGTGGTGACTGAAGCCAACATGGTTGAAAGCAACAACCCCAAGGAATGGTGGTATGACACTGGTGCAACCACCCACATTTGCACCGATAGGGCGATGTTCAGCACCTATCAGAAAAGCAAGACTAAGGAGAAGCTCAAGATGGGAAACACTACAGTCTCCAAGATTGAAGGACGCGGCAATGTGATCTTGAAGATGACATTTGGACGTGAGGTCACTCTGACAAATGTGAAGCATGTGCCTGACATGAGGAAGAACCTAGTCTCGGGAACCTTGCTCAGCAAGAATGGATTCGCCACAAGTTTTGAGGCGGATAAGCTCGTGATTAGGAAGAATGGGATGTATTTGGGAAGGGGATATGTTAAGGGTGGACTTGTCAAGTTGAATGTAATGACAGTCACTCCAAAAGTTGTAGCTCCAAAAGTTTCAATGAATAAGAATGAGCCAGTTGCTTATTTGGTTGAGTCTTTTAATATATGGCATGAAAGATTAGGCCATGTAAACTACAAGTCTATACAAATATTAATGAATTTAAATCTAATTCCTAAATGCAAAACAAGTAAACAAAAATGTGAAGTATGCGTACAGGCTAAGCTCACAAAAACGCCATCACCTCGTGTTGAAAGAACTAATAAACCTCTAGATTTAATTCACACTGATTTATGTGATTTAAAATACTTACAAACTAGAGGTGGTAAAAAGTACTTTGTGACCTTCATAGATGACTGCACAAAATATTGTTATGTTTATTTATTACATAGCAAAGATGAAACCTTGGAAAAATTTAAAGAATTTAAACTCGAGGTCGAAAATCAGCTTAAAACAACTATTAAAGTAGTTAGAAGCGACAGAGGAGGCGAGTATGATGGTCCGTTCAATGCATTCTGTAAAGAACATGGAATAATCCATCAAACTACAGCTCCTTACTCACCAGAATCTAATGGAGTTGCTGAACGCAAAAATCGAACTCTAAAAGAGATGATGAATGCTATGTTGCAGGAATCTGGGTTACCCCAGAACATGTGGGGGGAAGCGTTGCTTACCACTAATTATATCCTCAACAAAATTCCACACAAAGTAACTGGCAAAACTCCATATGAATTATGGAAAGGTAATTTACCTTCGTATAAATACCTCAAAGTGTGGGGGTGCCTGGCAAAAGTTGCGGTACCGCCACCAAAGAAGGTCACTATTGGACCTAAAACAGTGGATTGCATCTTCATCGGATATGCACATAACAGTAATGCTTATCGATTTCTGGTACATAAATCTGAAATATCAGACATTCATGAAAATACAGTCATGGAATCAAGAAATGCATCTTTCTTCGAAAATATTTTTCCATATAAGGAAAAACAAGGTTCAAAACGAACTCGAGAAGAAAGAGACAATGACAAGAACTCAGAAACTGAGACAAACGTCGAGATTTCTATAAATGATATTTCAGAAAATGAAGAAAAAGATGAACCTCGAAGAAGCAAAAGAGCTCGAAAGGAAAAATCTTTTGGAGAAGATTTCCTAATGGCATTTTTAGTAGAAAATGTTCCAAAAACTTTGGCAGAAGCCATGGCTTCACCAGAAGCTCCATTTTGGAACGAAGCTGTCAGGAGTGAATTAGATTCGATCATGCAAAATTATACGTATTACATAACGGATTTACCACCTGGCTGCAAAGCATTAGGAAATAAATGGATAATGACACGCAAACCTGGTGGAAAATACAAGTCTAGGCTTGTAGTTCAAGGATTCCGACAAAAGGAAGGCCTTGACTATTTTGATACATACTCTCCAATGACGAGAATAACATCAATAAGACTGATGATAGCAATCGCAGCCTTAAGAGACCTAGAAATCCATCAAATGGATGTAAAAACTGCTTTTCTAAATGGTGATTTAGAAGAGGAAATTTACATGAAACAACCTGAAGGTTTTGTCATTCCCGGACAGGAAGACAAAGTATGTCGACTTGTAAAGTCACTTTATGGGCTTAAACAAGCTCCTAAACAATGGCACGAAAAATTTGACAATACAATGATGTCAAATGGTTTCAAAATAAATGAATGTGACAAATGCATATACTACAAAACTACCAAAAATGCGTATGTTTTGCTATGTCTATATGTAGATGATATGCTCATTATTGGAAGCAATAAAGACATTATCAATCAAACAAAGAACATGCTCAAAGGGACATTTGAGATGAAAGACTTGGGATTAGTAGATGTAATTCTCGGGGTTAAAGTCACAAGAAATTCAAACGGAATTATCTTAACCCAATCTCATTATGCTCAAACAATATTAGAGAGATTTAAAAATTACTCTAATAGTACGGCAAAAACTCCGTTAGATCCCCAAATGCACTTGACAAAGAATTCAGGTGAAGCGGTTTCACAAAACGAGTATGCACGTGTGATCAGAAGTCTCATGTACTTGACAAATTGTACTAGACCAGATCTAGCGCATGCAGTAAACGTACTTAGTCGATATACAAGTAATCCAGGTCATACACACTGGAAAGCTATAACGAGGGTACTCAATTACTTACGTTACACCAAAGATTTTGGGTTCCACTATGGTAAAGAACCAGCAGTTTTAGAAGGATACAGTGATGCTAACTGGATATCAGATTCTAAAAACTCAAAATCCACAAGTGGATATGTATTTACACTAGGGGGAGCAGCAATATCATGGAAATCTACCAAACAAACAGTGTTAGCCAGATCGACGATGGAAGAAGCTGAATGGCTTAGAAATTTTTTGGAAGATATTCCTATGTGGGAGAAGCCTGTGCCAGCTATACGCATACATTGTGATAGTCAATCAGCTATAGCTCGGGCTGAGAATAATCTCTACAATGGTAAATCTCGTCACATCAGAAGACGACATAAAACCATTAGACAACTTATCTCAACTGGTGTAATTACAATAGAGTACATCAAATCGGCTGACAACCTAGCGGATCCATTTACTAAAGGTTTGTCACGAGATGTTGTTGCTAAATCATCAAAATGAATGGGTTTAAAGCCTATAACGAATGAGGATGCTTGATTGCAACCCTACCTATCATGACTGGAGATCCCAAGACGTAGGTTCAAAGGGAAAACAAAATCAAACAGAATCTAAGCAAAGCACTTGAGACAAGTAGTCTCTTCCCAGCTCCTAAGATGATAAAAGTGCTAACAAATGTGAGAAGGATAAGCATAAGCTTTTAATGATTCCATAGCTTCTAAGCGGAGTATTACTCAATACTTTTCATGGTCAATCACCTAATGAGTGTGAAATGGGGCCGTTTCTAGGAGAATGAATGCAAGGCTATATTCTCTAAGTTCACTCATGAAAACCAGGAATAGTTCAGGACCACAATGAACACAATAGAGAACTAAGTTCTACGAGAAAATGAAGCTGCGTTATGCCTGTTGTCTCGGTTTACATAAAACACCGGTTGGTTCAAGACATCATGTTCACCTTCTGGTAAAGTAAACCCGACAGATATTAACTATGAGTGGTTCAAGGCTTAAAAATGCCACCAACTCAAACACAATTGAATTTTCGCAAATACTCTCGATAAGTCTGTCTAGTCTAGTCCAGATTAGAATAAGTATAGTTTTTTTTAGAGTCTATCGAGTCTGCATTTAGTCTGCATATGTTTAGAAGAGTCATTTCTATTCATGTGGGGGATTGTTGGATCAATTAAACCAATTGGGTTTAATTAAAATATGTGAATAACAAATGATTGGGCTTGTGTGCCTAATAGCCCACTTATGTGTGGTTAATGAAATGAAACTTACAAAGTCCCACATCGGGGAGGAAGAGAAGAGTCGAGCTGTATATATATGCACTCACACATACCATGTGTTAAACGGCTCAGAGGAAGAGAGAATTCCCCACGCGCGCGCCGCCGCCGTCCGGCCGGCTCGGCGTGGGCTTGGCCTTGGGCTTGGGCTTGGCCTTGGGTGGAGAGCCTTTGGCCCGATAAGAACTATTTTTTTTGGACCAAGTTAAGCTCAACGCTTTGCCATTTAATTCCCGAAAAAACGACGTGCATTTTATTTTAAACAACACGTAGTTCGTTTAAAAACAACACGCTGTCTCTCTTCTTGACGATAAGTATAAACGAGAAAAGATGATCTTGCGGAGGAAGTTTCGTAACGCCTCACCTCCGAGATCCTCGCGAGATTTCCGCCAACGTGCGCACGTGCGGCATCAGTTACGGAAAGTGGCTCGTCTTCTCTTCTTTATAAACTCGTCTCCTCCTTCATTTCTTTTGACGTTTTTTCACAACAAAAACCAGCAAATCCTATAGCGTAAGTCTAGAGAGTGTTTCGTAGAAATATTAGTTCGTTAGAGGTTCTTCACGAGTGCTGCGTGATAACCTATCATGGTTTTATCCTGGGACTCCTATTCGTACAGATCCGTCGCACTAACGGAGCGAATATTAAGAGTTAAGGAAAGAGATTCGTCTCGACTCCATGGTTTCATTTCCGTTACGGTTTTGAATCGTCTGTATATTTTCCTTAACGTCGTTTATATTATATCGTTTCTTTTGATCCGGTTTTCCGGCTTTTATAGTTAATACCAGGAAACATTCATCTTATTATGTGATTGTTTCTAATGACATCAACACTACAATTCATCGCGCTGCTTGTTCAAGTGATCCTCCTTAGTAACTTGTTTCATACACAAGTCCCAGATCAGCCACCTCAACTTTTCAGATTAAGCAAACGATGGTGTGCTTTGTTGATGCTCCCTCTTTTTCGTATTATTTTTTTCATTTTAAGTGTTGTTTTATGTTTTCGATTTGCTAGTTTTTTCAAATTCACTCTCATGTATTAAATAAGAACAAAATAATAAATTTAATCATTTTTTAATATGTGTCAAAAAACCTAGATGGACAAATAAAGTGAAACGGAGGGAATACAAGCTTTTATCAGTGAAGATGTACAAACAGTCGAAACGACTGTGATATGTTGTAATCTTACAGAGAAAATAATTAAGTAGCAATAATTAATTAAGCAACAAATTGAGTGATTAGTGAATTATTAATTAAGCAAATGTCGACTTCAGAGTTTAGTGAAGCTGACCAATAGCGGTGCAGTGTCTTGACAATTGACAAATATCAAACATTTTGATTCAAATACAATTATGATTTTACCTTCAAATGCTATCAAGAGGAGCTGTTTCTTTTGATAATTCTTCTGTGGCCAATTATGTTTTATATAACCAAAGGAAGATAGAACAAAATGAATTCTCATGAATCATTGAATTATTATCGTACAGTGACGTGGTTCAATCATATGCTCAACTATACTATAATTTCATTTGCGGAAATTATAAATTTTTTCACTTTTAACTGTTCTTTTTTGTTGTTGTTGTTCTTCGTACCTATTCTTTTCTAAAATTTCGGATAAAATGTATTGAAGTGGTTTTCCTCAAATAAAACTGTTCTAATTTTTGAAATTGTCTTTTCACTTTTATAAAGAAAATAAGTGAAATTAAGAAACGTTACTCAATGAAATCCTTGCTTGCAAAAATGGTTCATTCGGTGAGAGCTGATACTCCAAATATCTATAACAAACAAGTTCAAACTAAATTACTTTTGTCCCCAACAAACCTAAAAAATAATATTGAGCATTTGTTGAAACGAAAACTCAGAGCACCCGAAGCAGAATATTGGAGAGGTACTGGCCTTGAGGGTAGGATGGGTCGAGAGGGTGATCAGAAGCAGCTCCTGCCTCCCTAACCACAGTGATCTTCCTTCCCGCCATAGCTGCAGCGCTCTGAAGAATGCCCAAGAACTTCCCGCTCTGTGTCATGGCACCTGAACATGAGCATGTCATCAACAAACCTCCACTACTTGTCAATCTCATCGCCAACGAGTTGAGATTCCTGTACATTCCTGCCGCGTTATGTAAAACCTAGCAGAGCATATTCAAAACCTCTCAATAACTATTCCTGTAAATCAATAGAAGAAAAAGAAAAAGAAAACAAGTCCCAAGGGGCCAACCTTTTTCCTTGGAGCTAGCTTAGGAGGGTCTAGGATGACGATGTCCCATGTCTCTTCCCTTGACAGAGCGCCCTTCATGAACTCTGTAGAATCTTGTTTGAAGAAAGCAACCTTCTCTGGATCCATACGGTTGAGGATTACATTCTCTCTGGCGAGCTCCAAAGCAGGCAAAGATGAATCAACACCGAGGACACTGGTGGCACCTCCGCTCGCAGCATTTAGTGCGAATCCACCACTATAACAGCAAAGATCAAGAACCCTTTTGCCAGCGGAGATGGTCGATATGAAGCGGCGGTTTTCGCGTTGATCAGTGTAGAACCCTGTCTTCTGTCCCTCTAGAGAGATTGCGTAAGAGATACCATTTTCCACCACCTAAGGGGGAGGAGGATAAGAAAGAAAGATCATTCCCTGATGATTGTTTCCATAAAGATAGCCAAGGGGAAGCAAAGACCATTGATCTCTCGGGGAGAGGAGGAGCAGATGATGTTTGTTTCAAAGAGGAGATATCAAAGCCATCTTCTTTGAGAACATCAAGAGAGGGTCTCCAGTTAATGTGATTAATACCATTGATTGATCTCAAGCAAGCCTCCACATGACTCCTGTATTTTTCAAGCCAAGCGGCGGAGGATGCAACCACAGCTATATCTCCAAACACATCCACTATCAATCCAGACAATCTAAAGATAATGATATGTTAGAAGAAGATTGAAAAAAAAAAATTTTGATTGAGATTTAGCTAGTGAGTGAGTGAGTGAGTGAGAACACCTATCTCCCTCACTGTTGACAAGACGATAAGCATTAGTATTATTATCCGAGGGGAGTCCCAAACTATTCCGCAACTGAACTGCTTGAGTGATTCTAGTTTGGAGAAGCTTCTCAATGTTGAGTGCACACGAAGGATCTCTGCCAATAAGAAGAAAAGGAATCAATATGAAGCAAAACAAGTTGACTCCAAAGAAAGAAAGAAAGAAAGAAAGAAACCTGGTGGATTCGTGTTGGAGCTGCATAAGGCGAACACAGAACATAGATACGGAGTTATACAACCCCCAGCCAATGGGATTCTCGGTGCCATCGGCGACAATGACAACATCTCCGGTCTGTGGAGGCGGTTTTCCGATGATCCTGTCCACGGCTCCACTGTACACCATTGGACTTCCGTCTTTGAAGAGCTGTGTCTTTCCCTTTTTAAGAACCACCTTAGCAACACCTGACGAGACTGAGAGGGGAGGGCGAGAACAAGAAGATAAACAAACTATTCGAGAAGACGCAGAGAGGAGGTGGTTGTGGAGCACACCCACGGCCACCACCATTGCCATTTTCCTCTTGGCTCGGTGGTGGTGGATATGGCTCTGGCTCTTCTTTACTAATTTACCACATAACCCGCTAGTGGGCTCTTATTGGGCTGGGTTTATCTATAACTAGGGCAGTGATAAACATAGATGATTACTTAGTTCATTTTTTTTTTCTTTTTTCTTAACGAGGTCGCGTTTGATAATGTTGCCTTGATTACATGTTTGCTTCGTACCTTTTCCTCGCATTAGTATTTGCTGACAAAGTGAGAATGTGGAACCTTTTTAAGGTTTGATGTTGGTTTGTTTCTTTTTTGGCCACCGTCCATATTTACACGATATCAGCTTTTGCTAGCTTGAGCCAATGATTTCAGCATTTTGGAAGAAGGAAAATTGTTTAATTTTTAATATTTTAATTTTGGAAGAAGGAAATTGTTTAGCTAATGATTAATATTTTTAATTTTATTTTAAATCACTCTGTAATTTATATGTATAATTTTAAATAATATTATATTAGCTAATTAGATTTATACTATCTAGTCGATTTGTTTATTATTTGAATATATTGCCTTTTATTCATTTCTCCGAATTCGAGCATAGTATTTTTTTTTCAATAGATTAAAGTTTTAATAAATTTTGTTATTTGCTTTCCTTTGGTAATCGGTTTATATTTGTTTAATTTTTTCAGTAAGGTTATGTATACATTTGTTTAGTCGTCAGATTATGTATAATTTAATATATATTTTTTGACAATTAAAGAAAAAAAATATTGATCGATTAAAAATTACATAATGGAGGGAAAAATGATATGTAAAAAAATTATGTATATATATATAATTTAAAATTAAATTGTAACACTTTTTAATATTTCATTTTCATTTATATATGTTTGGAGTCATTCCATAATTTATATGTTTAAAATAAATAAACTATTACTATAAACAATAATATATTATTATAGTAATTAGACTTTTGATTTGGAGAAATTTCATTTTACTATTTTTCATCTTTACCACTATTAAAGGGACATTTTCAAAAATACATTCTTCATTAAGTGGTAAAAGAATCTTATACCTTTGTTCTCTATATATGTAATAAATCATTATTTAAATAAATTAAAAAAATAATAATTTTTTATTGTTTTCGAATTATACTTTTTCAATTTCGAACTTGTTTCTAATTTTATTTTTTGAATTGTTTCGATTTTTTTTTAAAAAAAAATTCTTTTGAAAATCAAAAATTATGTTTGAAACTATTTTTTAAAATTTTTTATATATTTTTTAAGAATTTATTTATATATTTATTAGAATCCTAAATTTCATATTCCAAAAACCCTACCCCAGTCAAAAGTTAACCCAAGGGTATAAGTGTATTCTTCTACTCTTCATTAAAAGTTAAGGTAAAAGTGATGATTAGTGTAGACATGAAAAGTGGTACTATAAATGTGATATTTGTGACAATTACCCTTTTAATTTTGGGTATAAAATTTTGGAAGATTAATCAATTTTGGGTTATATTGAGATACATATATTTCATCAAATTGAAGTATAATATTTTTGATTTTAGTTCAAATAAATTTGATTAGTTTTATTCATGGGGAATTTACATGTTTACCACTTTCATAGTACCACTTTTCATTTTTACCACCACTAATGAGAGATTTTCAAAAATATCTTCTTCATTAAGTGCAAAAGACTCTTATGCCCTTGTTATTTATATATATAATAAATCATAATTTAAATAAAAAACACAAAAAAATAAAAAATAAAAAAATAAAAAATAAAAAAATAAAAAAAAAAAAAAAAATGTAAATTTTTTTTTTATGTTTTCGAATTATACTTTTTCAAATTCGAATTTTTGATTAAAATTTTATTTTTTGAATTTTTTTTTCCAAATTTTTTTTTAATTTTTTTTTTCAAATTTCTTATTGAAAAACGAAAATTATGTCTGAAACTATTTTTTATATATTTTTTAAGTATTTATATATTTATTAGAATCATAAATTTCACATTCCAAAAACCCTACCCCACCCCCTCAACTCTAAATCCTAAGTCTAGATTAGTTAACCCTAAGGGTGTAATTGTATTTTATCCTTCATTAAAAGTGAGGGTAAAAATGGTTAGTGTAAACATGAAAAGTGGTACTATGAATGTGGTATTTGTGGCAATTTCCCTTTATTCATTGCCTAAGTTCAGTTCTCCATCTTTAAAATGTAACTATACTTTCGTAATTTTTTCGAATAATTTGATATTTGGTGATTTGTAAAATATTAGAAAAAAACTAAAATGATGATAAGTAAAAATTTTCATATATGGATATAGCCCATAAAATTTTGAAAGTTTATGAACAAATATCAATATTTTGCAAAATAATTAAAATATTTTTTGTAACTTTGAAGTAATTTATAATTTTTATGTGTAAATTATAAATTGAAAATTATAAGTAGTATTAAATACAGAAATTCGTACTGTTTTATATTTATTATTATAAGTATATTTTGTTATACACATATAGAAGAAAAATATAAACCAAAAAGTATTAAGCCTTAATTAATTTTAGTGGTATAATAAGTTTTGTAAAGTTTTTATATTTTTATTTATTTAGTTTGATAAAAATTATATAGAAAATGTAAATAAAAATTAAAAATTTAACAAAGCAAATTTAGGAAAAAATGAATAAAACATCAGAATATTAGTGATTATAAATATTTTAGTTCATCAAAAGTATCATGGTCTATGTTATTTAAAATTATTTTTAAGAGTATTCAAAAAAGATTTGATATAAGGAAAATATTATCTTACTGTTAAAAATATATTTTATTTTGTTTAAAATGATATTTTAAAGCGATGATTATTTCTTTTTAATATCAATATTTTTTTGTAAACTTTCCTTTTTATGGAAGCATATTACATATATAATATTTTCATGCTCATATATTTATAAAATATGTTTTCCTAAAATATGTTTTTCCTTTTGTAAGTATGTTTTTCTTTTATTTATTTTATAAATATTTCTTTTTTATTATATATCATATATGTTATTTTGAAATATATGATAGGAAATTAAAACTAAAACCCTAATTTACATAAATTAAAAACCTTTAAAAATAATGGTAATTACATATTATATTTTTAATTCATTAAAGACACATCTGTAAATAATTATTGTAAGAACTAACGTGAGCGCGACAAGTAGGAAACTGACTTTCCAAATAATTTTTTATTTTGTTTAAATTTATATTTTAAAGCGATGATTATTTCTTTTTAATATAAATATTTTTTTGTAAGCTTTCCTTTTTATGTAAACATATTACATATATAATATTTTCATGCTCATGTATTTATAAAATATGTTTTTCCTTTTGTAAATATGTTTTTCTTTTATTTATTTTATAAATATTTCATTTTTACTATATATGTTATTTTGAAAATATAAGAAAGGAAATTAAAATTAAAACCCTAATTGACATAAATTTAAAAACTTTTGAAATAATGGTAATTAGATATTATATTTTCAATTCATTAAGGACGCCTCTGTAAAAAATTATTGTTGTGAGCGCGACAAGGAGATAACTGACTTTCCAAATAATATTATAAAGATGAATTGAATTTTTTATGCGTTTCAGCAATTTTCAGCATGAGTTTTGTTTATTTTCCATCCAAAGTTATCTAACAATGTTTTATGTATCTCCAGCTTTCTTCTGCGTAACTTTATTATACCGTATAGATAGATAGCATTGTCATACAAACTTTTGACTGCTATGCGGAGATGTGGTAGCTCCACATCAGTATTGTTTTTATGAAAATATTCTTGTATTCCATGGATAATTCTTGGTGCAGGCAAAACGGAAGAGGAGCTCTCAACCAGATTAGCCAAGAATTTAAAGGATCTTATCATTAAAGAGGTACCAGAAACTGTGAGTAATCTAAGGAAATTACAATCTTCATGCAGTAACGATGATGTTGGCATCTCAATCTAACGCAAATGGTATTTTTACCAGATTGGTGCTTTTATCGCTAAATCAGTAATGGGTGCTGGTGGTGTGATACATCCGCCTGCTACATACTTTGAAAAGGTCATTTTCAGAACTTTTGTTGGCAGTAAATACCAATTGCAATGATTAATATGTTTCATTGTTAGGAGATTGTGGATGTGATGTGTTCTTTTTTCTCATTTCTGTACTGCAGATTCAAGCTGTTGTTAAGAAGTATGACATCCTGTTCATTGCTGATGAGGTATATGCGCTATCTTATTGAACCATGTGTACTATAAGATATCATTATCCGTTTTCTTTATGTTTGGTCTATAAGGTGATTTGTTCATTTGGAAGGCTCGGGACAATGTTTGCTGTGACAAATACAACATCAAGCCAGATCTTGTGTCCTTAGCCAAGGTGAGAGTTTGTCAGATGATTTGTACATTTTTAACCACTGTTGAAAAACTTTTCCAAACTATTGGTAAATGATTTTTAATAAATGCAGGCACTGTCTTCAGCATATCTGCCGATTGGAGCCATCCTTATGAGTCAAGAAGTAGGATATGTCATTTTCTCAAAGCAACAAGCTAGGTATGTATTAGTTATGCTTAACGTAGTAATATTTCAATGTCCTGATCTTATGAAACTATTTATGATTTTGGTATTTAAGGTGCTTTCTCACATGAATTTACCTACTCTGGTCATCCTGTTTCATGTGCTGAGATATGCAAATGAGCCAGTTTAAATTAAATGAGCCAGTTTAAATTGCTCATGAATTTAAAGATATGCAAGTACGTTCGTTGCTTTGTTCCTTTACGCAAATGAGCCAATTTAAATTGCTTGTTTATGTTTTTCGTGTCTCTATGCTTGTCTTCACTTTTTTACGCACATATTCATATGACAGGGAGAGGAACATACCAGAACATGTCCCCAGAGTTGCCCCAAGGTTTCAAGATGGTCTTAAAGCTTTTGCCAAGAGTAGTCCTATTATTGGAGAGGTATAATCTCTCTTTGGTTAGATACTCACTACCTTTCTGTTGAAGTCTTTGATTGAACATTTTGAGATGGTTTTCAGATAATAGGAACATATTTGATTCTTGGGATTAGTTTACACTTTACACACAACAAATCTCAACTGAAGAGATCAATGATGTAAGTTATATACAATTCTTGAGACATTAATCTGCGCTATATCTTGTTTTTCTTTTCTTTTCCCACATTGTTTTTATTTTTAAATCATCTTCGCAGTTGATTGATATCTATGGGAAACCATTAAAAGGTACGGAAGAGAGGGTAAAAGAGCTCAAGGCTCAGTAAAAGAAGTGAGAGACAAGAGTTGTAATGCTGTCCACGAAATAGTGGTTTCAAATATTCTGACATGACTTTCTTCTTGAATTGTTTGACATTTTTCTTTGAACAATTCACGAATTCGGTTTATATGCATAATAAAGCATCCATGCAACATAATAAATCATCTCTTTTCAACCATCTCACCACATGACAATCTATGCAAAATGGTCTGAACGATAGAAACCATGTAGTTTCTAATAAGCAAGTCTAAATTACTGCATTAGATATAAGGAATAAAGAACAATGGCCAAAACGATATGATCAAAACCATCTAACCAAACCAAAGATGGTGTGATATATGGTTGTTGATATATAAAAATAAAGGATGTTTTGAGTTATGTGATAGGGAAGAAACTTTGGCTGACATTGAAGTTTAGTTAATACCAGGAAACGTTCTTCTTATTATATGATTTTTTCGACTCTGAGATTTAGGAGGTTATAGACGATTTACCAAAATTTTAGCTAATTTTTTTTTTAATTTAAATTTGGAGGTCTAAATTTTTTTTGAGAGTTATATCTATATAATTTTCTTCAATTTATTTATTATTTTGGGGGGGGGGGGGTGTGGTTAAAAGCGACTAGAGCTTGATCCGCGCACCAGCGCATAATTAGCTTTTACCTTTTATAAATGGTTAATGATATTTTTAGGTTATTTAGATATTTTTAGATTCTTACGAACCTACCCGGACCCGGAAGAGTCTGACTCGAATCATGTCTAAAAATTTATGCTACTTGAACGGACTTTAATTTTAAAATCCAAAAAAACGCAATACCAGAAAAACCAATTTGTATCCGAACGTGTACCTGAATGCCCATGTCTAACTTATTATGTAAATAAAAAAAATTATTTGTTAACTGGTTTGAATTCTTTTCACTAATAGAACAATTTCTTTCAAACATATAAAATTATTATGGTTAACACATAAAATAAATGATGTCAAATTATTATGGTAAATATAATTAATGAAGTAGTTTGAAAGAGTGAAAAAAATGTAAAAACATAATAAAAAGTTAAAATATGTAAGTTATGTTTTGTACCTCTGTAATAAATGATGTCAAATTATTTGAAAAATAAAATAAATGAAATGGTTAAAATTAATTTAAAATATGAATGCAGAAAATGTAAAAAATCACTTAAAATTAGGTGAGTAATGTTTTGCACTTCAGTTTTAATAGAATAGATTGAATTCTTGTCACTAATAGAACAATTTTATTCAAACATGTGAAATTATTATGGTTAATACGTAAAATAAATATCAAATTATTATGGTAAATACAATTAATAAAGTAGTTTGGAAGAGTGAAAAAAGAATGTAAAAAATGTAGTAAAACACTTAAAATATGTAAGTTTTGTTTTGTATCTCTGTAATAAATGATGTCGAATTATTTTGAAAAAGATAAATGAATCGGTTAAAATTAGTTTTGAAGATGAATAAAAATATGTAAAAATTATTTAAAATTAGGTAAATAATGTTTTGTATTTCAGTTTAATAGAATATACCTGAGACCGGCACGGGATATAGACACTGTATATTCATCGTGCTGCATATTAAAGTAATCATCCTTAGTTGCTTTTCATACATAACTCCCAGATCAGTTCCCTTAACTTACATATTAACATCATAACGTGTCTAGATTCGTAATCAAACGACGCTGCTTAGTTGCTATAAGCATTTATCACCGAAGTTGTACAAACAATCGATATACAAGAAATCATGAGCAAACACTTCTCTTAAAAGAGAGTGAAGCGGAAGAAATACACATTGTGCCACATAAGAAGTACGTACAATGTGATATGTTCTAATCTTACAAACAAAACAATTAAGTAGCAATAAGCAACAGAGTGAGTGATTAGTAAATTAGTAATTAAGCAAATGTCGACTTGAGTTTAGTTAAGCTGACCAATAGCCGTGCAGTGTCTTGACACTTGACATATCAAATATTATTTTATTCAAGTACAGTTATGATTTTACCTTGGGATGACTGCCTAAAACCTTCAGATGCTACCAAGAGGAGCTTGTTCTTATAAGAATTCTTCTGTAGCAAAGACCATTTCTTGTGGCCAAAATGTTTTATATAAACCAAAAGAAAATAAAACAAAAGGAATTCTGAATTCTCAGAAATCGTTGCATTATTATCGTAAATTGTAACGTGATTCAATTATAACTCACTAGTCACTATAATGTAATTGCATTTGCGGAATTATAATTTTTTATACAGTTATAATTTTTTTTTGTCGGTACCTAATCTTTATAACATTTCGGATGAAACGGACTGAAGTGATTTTCCTCAAATAAAACTGTACTGATTTATTAAATAAAATTTGAAAATTTGTTTTTCAATTTTTATCAAGATAATATGTGAAATCAAGAAAACGTATTCGGACGGATCAAATATGTGCCGTTAGATGTATACATGTGTAACACGTGGGTACCGAAAAAGGAAACAAAGGTAACTGTGCCAATAGATATGGTAACCATAGATTTAGACCGCGGACCTGGTCCATAAAAAACTGTCGCAGAACAGTATTGAGACGAAGTATTCTAGGCCCGTAAATTTGCGGGCTCCGCAGGATGGGACTGGATCTTTTGCGAGATGGACCGAAACGGATCATGCAAGATTATATAACCCGTATTTTTTTCTTCATTTCTTATTTTACATAAAAAATGAGAAAGAGAGTGAAAAGAAAGCGATTCTTGTGTCCCATAAAATATAAGAAGTTTCGGTGATGATGATTCAAGCTCCGGTGATGATGATTTGAGCTACGGCGATGACGACTCTAGTTCTAGCGATGAAGAATCAAGCTCTTGTGGTGTTTTGATTTGGTTTTCTCTTTTTATTACACACAACTATGAATTGCTTTATTACAATTAATTGGTTTTGTTTTCAGTACTGTGAAGTGGTGTTTTTCTTAAATTAAATTTGGTTACAATGGTGTTGTTTAGGAGAAACGTTAGTTGTATATCACGTCACTTGTATAATTTGACAAAATGATCCACAAATTTTTTTTGCAATCCAAATAATTAAAAAGGGAGATGGTTTGACGAAAACATACAACACTTGAGCCAAATTATTACAAAGACAATAACTCAATCGGATTTAAACTTAACAAAAGCTTATGATGATAACAAAAGAAGACTTTTAACTCAAGAGCGCAAGCACAAACAGAGCTTTGTGGCATTGATTTTGATAAGGTTTTAGTGAAGCTTAATGAACTCTCTTCAACTATCTTACACAACTCTTCTACTTGAACATTCATGAAAGAAGCTATAACAGGCGGTTTGATAAGGAGGCGTCCCGTGGGACGTCCCGCGAAGGTCTATATATTCTGTGGTACAAATTTGGGTCAACATTTTAAAGATCGCAGTCCGCACGGGACAAGCCTGTCAGGACCCACTCGATGACTAACCCGCCGCGGTACAGAACAGAACGGGATAGGTAAACCTGTTTGACATCTCTATGTACCAATAATGGCTCATTAATCTATTCTATCAAAAATGAAGTACAAATCAATATTTATCTATTTTTAAATAATTTCTTACTGATATTTATTTTTTTAACTAACTCTAACCATTTCAATTATTACTTAATTTTAAATATTTTGTTACATCTTTTATTACACTTCCTAAGCACAATTTTCTCCAAATAGCCTTTTCAAATTTTTTGTCACAAAAAGTCAAAAAATACCAAAAGAAGTTTCATTAAAGAGGTAAAATACTCTTCTACTCCTTATTTTATAGATATATAAATTTAAAATAAAAAATGTATTTTTATAATTTTAAATTATATGTTTTCAATTCGAACTTTTATAATTTTTTTGTTCAAAACTCTAGTTGATTTTTGTTCCAAATTCTTTTTGAAATTCGAAAAAGCTTTTTGAAACTATTTAAAAAAATATATTTTTTATTTTGGTTTTTAATTTATTAATTTTTTTTAAAAATAATCTCCACTCTCAAAACCCCACCCAATTCTAAACCTTAAATCTAGATTAGTTAACACTAGGTTAACACTAGAGGTATAAGAGTATATTTATTTATTTTTTTTAACTCTTTTGGTCATTTTTCTCTTTGGTGGTTCTTTTTGTGAAAATAAACTAAAAAAATATCTAGGGAATTTTTTTAATTGTATTTACTATAATAATTCGACATAATTTATTTTTTGTATTAACCATAATAATTTTATAGGTTTGAATTAAATTGCTTCATTCGTGACCAAAAAAAATCAAACCGGTTAACAAATCATTTTTTATTTGTTTACAGGATCAGTTAGACATGGGCATCCAAGTACCATTATAGTATGGATTTGGAGATCATGTTTTTTTTGGTTTTAAAATTAAACTCCATTTGGACGGGGTTCGAGTCAGATCCTTCCTAATATTGGTAGGTTTGTAGGAACCTAAAAATATTCAAATTACTTATGTGTTTAAAATGTCATTAAACAATTTATTTAAAAAAAAGTAAAAATCAAAATCTGCTCAGATGCGTAGATCAAGTTTAGTTCACATTATGATTTTAAATGGTGACCAAAGAAATGAGTTGAAATAGTGAATTCCTAATCGTTTCTTACAAATTACATTGTTTACCAGAATATTTGTTATCTATGATTCTTTAACATTCTTTTACATTTAAGGAATTATATACTACATTTGTTTTTTCAAATCGGAGAGGAATATAAGTAATAGGTATTACTTTTTATTCTTTTTACTTTATTACTCTTTATTCTTTTTTTTATCAAACTCTTTATTCATTTTCTTCTTATTTTTTATATTCCTTTGTTGGTTACGGATTAGAGCCTATATAATATTTCTAGTAATTTACCTACTTTACGTGTTCTGAAATGAAACCACTAGTGCTGATCTTTCAAAGAATTGTTACTTCTTTATTGTAGTATATGAGACCATCTCCATCTCTAATATTTTAAAAAGTTGTCAAACTATAAATAACAACTGATAACTTATACTCCCTCCATTTTTTAATATAAGTCATTTTACAGATATGTACATAGATTAAGAAAATCATTAATTTTTTATATTTTCTAAATAAAAACATCATAATTATTTACCTAACTACAATTTAACCAATAGAAAAATAGATGATATATTATCATTGGTCAAACAACATTAAATAAATTTTACATAAAAAATCCAAAACGACATATAATTTGGAACAAAAAGTTTCTATAAAATGATTTATATTAAAAAACAGAGGGAGTAGTAATCAGTGAGCACACGATAATAATAACATAATATATGGATGTGAGATTTTTTGCATGAGTAGATAGAATTCAGAAAATTTGAATCCAAAACTCGTAATTCACAAAACCTAAAACCACAACATTTAATATTAATTTCATCCAAACTAGAGACTTATGATATAATGGCTAGAATCTTTTCCAGTTGAGTTAACGACCGCTAATAAATATGCATATACTCTTTTATCATTTTCATTTAAAACCTTACTGAAAATCGTAGTCTCAGACTCAGCTAATTAATCAAAGTCTCCTTCCCAAAACCTGGTGTAATCGAAGAGGTTCCATAGAGCGTCCACATCAGTAAAAAAAAAACTTCTTTTAAAAAATGGGGAAATTGCCACAAATAGTACATTCATAGTACCACTTTTCATGTTTACACTAACCACTTTTACCTTCACTTTTAATGAAGGGTAAAAGACAATTATACCCTTAGGGTTAACTAATCTAGACTTAGAGTTTAGAGTTGAGGAGTGAGGTAGATTTTTTGGAATGTGAAATTTAGGATTCTAATAAATATATAAATAAATACTTCAAAAATATATAAAAAATTTTAAAAAATAGTTTCAAACATAATTTTCGTTTTTCAAAAAGAAATTTGAAAAAAAAATCGAAAAAAATTTCAAAAAAAAAATTTATAAAAAAGTTTGAATTTGAAAAAGTATAATTCGAAAACATAAAAAAAAGTTTTACTTTTTTATTTTATTTTTTATTTTTTTTATTTTTTTTTTATTTTTTTATTTTATTTTTTTATTTAAATAATGATTTATTATATATATAAATAACAAGGTCATAAAAGTTTTTTGCCACTTAATAAAGAAGATATTTTTGAAAATGTCTCTTTAGTAGTGGTAAAAATGAAAAGTGGTAGCATGAAAATGATAAACATGTAATTTCCCCAACATTTATTGAACTGTACTCTATTTGTTTCCAACAGATAAAAGCTTTAAAGTAAAAGTACGTTTCAAAATAATATATATTTTAAATTTTGTTTGTAATTTTTATTATTTAATAACGGTGATCTGTGAATTTCAAAAATTACTTATATTTTCTAAAATGCTCTTGATTTAAAATTATATGAAAATAGTTTATTAAAATGCACATTTATAATTAAAATTTAATATTTTTCATATGTGCTAACAAACGAAACATAAATTTTTTAGAAATAGAGAATATTGTTTTCTAACTTCTGGTAGAAGTAAAAATATTTTTATGTAAATACTTTCAAGAAATATGATTTTAGTACCAACTTAAAAGGAATATGTGACGACAAAAAATCCGAATGTGTAAAAGATTATATATAGTTTCTGTTAAATTATTGACCATCCACAAACGACTTTTATAAATAAAAAACAAATGGTAAAAGTCATCTTGTCTATATAAACCAACCTCAAGAACTCTATCTCTCACAGAATTCTCTCGCTTCACCTTTCATCTTCTCTAATACTTTGTCCCTCTCTGATTTTTCGCTCTGGTCCTAGACTCCTAGATTCAACTTACCAGAAAATGGCCGTCATCAACAGCCTCCGACGCCTGGCGCGTACCACTCAGGTTCTTACTAGCTTCTACTTTTGTAGACTGTTGTGTTCAGGAGCGAAGCTAGTAAAGAGAGAGTAGTCCACATGCAGCCATAATCTTTTAAAGTTTTTCTTTTGACGAAATCATTTAAAGTTAATTTTAATTAATTTCATATATGCACTTATCAGAATTTATAAGTTTACATTTGTTATAATATTTTTATAGTCATTAAAAACACTGCTTGGTTTCGTCTATGAATATAGTAGTCAGCCATTTTAAGTATGAGAATGTTTAATATTTGACAGTTTGAGTTTCATGTTATGTTCTATGATCGAGTAACCTAAAGTCTGAAATTTTTGATTACCAAAGGAAAAGAATTAGTGATGTGATTCAAAGCTCAACCTCACTGTGCTAATATCACTCCTCTCATATATTTGTCAGGTTAATTTGCAGAGCAGGTATCTTGCTTCTTCCCAACGCATGCCTGGCTCGAGGATCTTCACCACAGAGGCATCAACGGTTAAGAGAAACACAGTTGGGTGAGTTTCATAGTTATATATTTCTAGAGAAATAGGGTATGGATTATAAGAAGGTATATCCCCTAGACTATATTTGAGAAGTGATTTGTATATGTATCATCACTACATTAACTTTCACAAAAAAATGATGACATGGCTTAAAAGAAATATGACATGGCATAAATTTAATTGTGACATATAAAATTTACTATATTTAGATTTATGTTTTTGGTAAGATTTCTTAAATATAATAATGATGATTTTCTATATACGGATTTATATTTTTGGAAAAGTTTCTTAATATAGTAATAACTAATAAATTTTATATCAAAAATATTTTTCTCAGTAAATATTCATTTTCGTAAAATTTTATGATACCTAATAACTTTTTTATATTTATTAAAATAATATGTTTTAATATATAAATAATAATTACGAATATTAAAATTTTACATCAATAGATGATCATATTTTTATTATTAAAATAATTATAATTTAAAATATATTTTATCAACGTATATAAGTTATTTTTATTTAATGTATATATTATTAGAAATGATCATATATTTACAAATATACATATTTAAAAATGGTAATTAAATAAAGAATAATATAATAAAGTAACTTTATAAATTTCAATTATTTTTATCAAAAGTTAAGTAATGCAAAATTAAAAGGTGAAAGTAAACTTGAATAAATCAAACTAAAAACAATTACATTATGGTTTTATTTTTTAAACTAATAAAGGTAAAATAGAAAAATAGAAAACTTCTAGTAAATAATGAAATAACCATCAATTAAAATAAACTAAAGTAAAGTTTTTTTATTAATTTTATATTTATCTGAAGTTTGAACAGTAATAAATTATCGTGGGGGGGGGGGGGGGGGGGGGGGGGGGGGGGTTAAGAAATGCCAAACAAATACCAATCCTTTTTTTTGCCAAAGCAAACAAATACCAAAGTTTTGACCTTTTTGTAAGTTAAAGTAACATGAACACCACTAGTGAAAATATATTTTCAATATATAATTTTAGAAAGTTTGGTAGTTAACTTTTCTATGAGATAAGTATGAGTATTTTTTTGTAAATTTGAAGTTTTATGGTTTGATTGATAAATCGGTAGAATCTTTTACATGCATAATTTTAATATATTTCATTTATGATGTATACAATTTTATAAGGTATACAATTTCTTTTTCTTTTGAACTGTAGAAAGTAAAATATATAAATCACTAACATTTTAGTTTTGAAAGATTTATGAAGTGATTTATTAGAATTTTAAAATATATAACCAAAAGGCAAAATTCCACAACACTAAAATCTACAGTCACAACCAAATTAAAATATAAAATTAGAACCTTAGCCAATTATGTTCCTAGTATTTTCTGGTAAAAATTGGAAGCTTAGTATTCTGTATTAGGATTATAAAAATAAGCACTTTCTTTTTGGTGTAATATAAGCACTTTCTTGCTTTTAAGAAGGGTATTTTCGTTCTTAATTTGATGGATCTCATTCACCAAAATATATAATTATACTTTTTCAGAAACAATAATCACGTCTATAGTTATGTCACTTACGGGGCTAGCCATTACACAAATTTATATAGTGATAATTGATTCGAAGGAGGTTCAACTATAAGCATCAGGAGTATATTATTGACATTGCGAAGCTGTTTTGTTACAGGCCTAAAGGTCATAGTATGCTAGCACCTTTTACAGCTGGGTGGCAAAGTTCTGATTTAGATCCGATGATCATAGCAAAATCCGAGGTGGCCCTTTTGTGATAGACTACATTGTAAATGTTCATCCATACAAACGTGCAAATGTAACATTTTTCTCTCATTCTTCATAAATTTTCAGGGATGTTATGTGTATGATGCCCATGGGAAAAAGTACCTTGACTCTCTTGCTGGTCTATGGTGTACCGCATTAGGTTAGGTTATTCCTTTAATAAGTGTACATGACTTGATATGCAAGTTATGTGATTGATACCCCTCGGAACTCTTGCAGGAGGAAGTGAGGCACGGCTTGTTTCTGCTGCGGTTTCGCAGCTGAACACCTTGCCGTTTTATCACTCCTTTTGGAACTTTACTACTAAACCTTCACTGGTACTTAGAATTTTCCTTTCTGGTATCGTTCTTCTGATTTGTTTATACTTAAAAGTTGATCATTGTGGTGTTTTTTCATGCAATAACAGGATCTTGCTCAAGATCTTTTAGACATGTTCACGGCCAAAAATATGGCCAAAGCATTTTTCACAAACAGTGGATCAGAGGCTAATGATACCCAGGTTTTCCATAACTCTACTAAACTGTTAGTCCTTGTTATAAGAATTTAAAGATCTATATATGTTTCATTAACAAAAAATATGTTGATTAATACTCGTCTCTCTGATTTCACCTAATACAGGTCAAGCTGGTTTGGTATTACAATAATGCACTTGGAAGGCCCAAAAAGAAAAAGATCATCGCAAGAAGCACATCGTGAGAAAAATAAATAAATAAATTTGTTCCTTGAATCTAATCACACGTTTCTTGCTGGTCAAGTTAGTTAAGGCCTGAACCAGGATTATGTTTATATATGTAGCCAAAGTCGCATAAACCTATGTTTTTCGTTGCGCTTCTATTCGCTACTCACATCCCTAATAACTTTATGTTAGATGTTAAAGTGTTTACTAGTGTTATGTTATGTTTTCAGGTACCATGGCTCCACTCTGGTATCAGCAAGTTTGTCTAGGTAAGATAGATAAAGTTCTAATTTAAGCTTCCTAACAAGGAGAAGTGTTAAAAACAACGACAACTTTTTCTAACAAACTTAATCCACTGTTACAGCATGCCGGTTATGCATCAAGATTTTGACTTACCTTCATCATATATGCGATGCACGGATTGTCCTCACTATTGGCGTTATCATCTTCCGGGTACGAGTGATTTTCACTTAGAAAACTTGATGTAAGTTTATGTTTCTTAACGTGATTTCTTATGCAGGTGAAACTGAAGAGGAGTTCTCAACCAGATTAGCTAAGAATTTAGAAGATCTTATCCTCAAAGAAGGACCACAAACAGTAAACATTCGATAGATTACTTAACAAAAAGTTCGATATTTATGAATTTGGCATCTAGAGTCTAACTCAAAATGTATCGTCTCCAGATTGGTGCTTTTATAGCTGAACCACTCATGGGTGCTGGTGGTGTGATACCTCCACCTGATTCCTACTTTGAAAAGGTCATTTTCCAACAACAAAAAAAACTTGTTAGTACTAATCAAGTACCAATATAATATTTGGATATGATCCTTATATAATATTTAGGTCCCTTGGAACTACAAATAAATTGGATCGTAAACAGCTATTTTTCTTCTTCTTTTTTTTTTTCTTGTTTATAAAAGCTTTTTTTTTTTGCTCTTTTATGTGCAACAGGTCCAAGCTGTTCTTAAGAAATATGATATCTTGTTCATTGCTGATGAGGTACATGTGTAATCAATATTACTATCATGTCCACACATATTAACTCCAAAAATCTATCAAGAAGAAAATATATCATTAACCATTTTATTTTGTTTGAACTTTCTTTTAAGGTGATATGTGCATTTGGAAGGCTTGGGACAATGTTTGGATGTGACAAATACAACATCAAACCAGATCTTGTGTCCTTAGCTAAGGTGAGATTTTCCGAGCTGGTTAGTAGACTTGCAACATTTAATAACTGTTAGTAATAATATGCAGGCATTGTCTTCAGCATATGTGCCGATTGGAGCCGTTCTTGTGAGTCAAGAAGTGGCAGATGTTATTTATTCTCAAAGCAACAAGATAGGTATGTATTAGTATTATGTTCACCAAGGAGTTATATATCCTGATCTTAAAATGTTGTTTATATTCAGGTACTTTTGCGCATGGGTTTACTTATTCTGGTCATCCAGTTTCATGTGCTGTAGCAATTGAAGCGTTAAAGATCTATAAGTGAGTTGAAAAACTGTATTTTTTTCATTAATAAAACTCAAATATATCACACATTCTTTACAGTTTCGTTAGAATATCAAACCTTGTAGTGCACAATGGCACGGGGACGTGAATTTGTGTATACTCTAACTTATATGTACTTTCTTGACGATCAATTCATATTGCAGGGAGAGGAACATACCAGAACATGTAAACAGAGTTTCCACAAGGTTTCAAGAAGGTCTTAGAGCTTTCTCCACTAGTCCTATTATTGGAGAGGTGCGCTTTATTTTACTCACTAATGAGTTCTTTTACTTCTGAAGTATGACTGAGCCATTTGGACATTTGGTTTTCAGATCAGAGGAACTGGTTTGATTCTCGCGACTGAGTTTACAGAAAATAAATCGGCACACGAACCGTTTCCACCAGAATGGGGTAAACCATTTGAAGACAGTGTCAAAGTTTTTTACTTACACATACTAAAAGACGGCATCGACCCTTTTTTTTTTTCATTTTTGATGCTTACAGGTGTTGGCGAATACTTTGCAGCCGAATGCAAGAAGCAGGGGATGATAGTCCGTGTTGCAGGGGATCTCATAATGATGTGTCCACCGCTCATTATCTCACCTGAAGAGATTAATGAGGTTAATTACCAATCTTGATTGATACATTTGTCTGATAAATCTTGTGTCCAGTTCCCTAAAAGTCTCCTTTTGTTTTACAATCTTCCTATTTGGCTTCTTACCATTGTTTCAGTTGATTACTATCTATGGGAAAGCGTTGAAGGCAACAGAAGAGATGGTTAAAGAACTCAAGACTCAGCAAAAGAAGTGAGAAGCAGAGTCATTGTTTCCAGTTATATGCAATAAGTGTCAGAACCATAATAGGTGTAGTGTATCTTTTATTTTCCAAAGACTGGATCTGTTGTTTCGAATACACAAGTCTAGTTATGTAGTGCATTCGACTCGGTGGAAATGGAATGAATAAACAACAACAATAAGACTGTGAATGTGATCTGAACAAACCAAAGATACAGAGACATAAATAGATATTGTTTTTAAAAGTCAAAAACAGTTTCTGAGATAGTGACTTTGCAGGCTTGCAGCTACATGAACTTGTGGTTAATGGCCTAAACTAGCGACGGCCAGAGACTGGACTATATGGTTCGGTACGCGGCTAACCAACCCACGGACCAGAATGACTCAAATGGAATTTAGTGCACTCGAACTTGAAAACGAAATACATAGACCACTGCAGAAACAGAGAATTGTGATTATAGAACATCTACTAAAGAACATCATGCTTACGTTATGGAACACGAATCATCAAATCCTTATGCAAAAAAAAAAAAAAAAACCACGAATCATCAACCATCCATCACCCTGGGTTTCAAGAACGAGGACGTTTTTTATTTGCTTCTCTTTTCAATCTCCTCTCTCTGGAACTTAGTGAAGTCTTGAACCCTGCTCCCTCTCCATTCTCCGAGTCGTACAAATCTTTAAACGATTTCTGCACATTCCCAAAAACCAAGAACAAGATTTGTCTTGATGATCTTTTCTTCTACTCAGACACTTAAAACAAGATTATGTTTCATAACACGGTCTAACCTCTCTGATCTCAGCGAAGCTGACGGCGTAGAACGTGACAACGGAGACTGCGAGTATTCCCAGAACAGGGAGACCGATATGGCTAAGCCCATCCATTTTCTTTCTTCTCTCCTCACAACACCAACCAAACTTATCATTAAGTTTAGAGGATAAGGCTCTTTATATGATATATGCCTTCTTGATAACCACACAACCTTAAACCATACATTATTAACCAGTTAATGATAAAATGTTGCAAACTAGGTTCTGAATTTAACTGTGGTCTCTTCCTTCTTTTCACATATTTCAAGAATCAAGATTAGTCCATAAACCATTATCAAAATATAAATAGACAGAAAACAGAAGATAAATTGTGAAACAATTAATCATTATGGAGATTGGACAAAACCTCAAAAAAAAAAACATAAAACAATCAAAATGTCTGAATGGTTTTGGATGGAGTCACTAAATAGAGAAGAAATGCATGCTCAGTAATTATGGGGACACAGCATCAATTAGTAAAAACTATATAGAATACAAACAAACCAAGCCCCTAAGAGGAGAAAATCACAAATGTTTCTCCAAATCAAACAAACCCTATTATTACACAAAAAAACAAGAGAGATTCTTCTTAGTGAGTTCACGTGAACAGCTTCTCCGATATGTTTGTGAAATAACCTTCATCACTCACTTCCTTTTCTCCCTTGAATATCTCTCCATCATCGAAACCTGTTCCACACATTCCCATTATTTAAAACACTTGTCACACCAATTATTCTATCTCCAATAACTAGATTCTATTTTGTGAACGCTTTATTATTTTACCTGTCCCCAAGTCTTCTGTTTCATCGATGACAACCGCTGCTACTTCTGTCCTCTTAAAGGACTCGAGTGACTTCCAGTCCGAGCTTCCATTTCCTTCTATACAAACTTGGTTTCTTGAAACCCAGTCTTCAAGAAGCTCCATGTTGCTCTGTGATAACGGGTCTGCATTGTCATCTCCGCTTTCAACCCCCCTGAAAGAGACAGATAACCTTTTTAGTTGTGACTTGTGATTGAGAAGAAGCAAAATGATTTCAACTTACAGTCTTCTGAGACGCATGTTGTACTGAACAAACACAAGATCACTAAGACGCTGTCTCTCAATGGAGTTCTTGGATTCATATACTTTCTTCAAAGGTGTCAGGTTTCTCCCAGAGCCAACCAATGAGCTGCATGTCTGACTCAGAAGACGTATAGCAAATCGTGACAGGTTCAAGCAGCTTTCTCCATACGTAGACCACCACTCAGCTAAAAACAACCAAAACATGTTTTAAGTACTTATCAAAACACTTTCATGAGATTCAATGGCGTACCAGGAAGCATTGTGTCTCGAGCTCTGATTGCTAAGTTCCTTCCAAAGATCCCAACAGCATTCTTGTAAGAGTTAATGTCCTTTCCTATTATATCTTGAATAGTATCTTCAGGAACCAACTTCTCTATGCAATCAACCACAGCTAAGTGTATCTCGCTACGCATCTCTTCCCCAATGTTGTAGAAGAACTTGGGGTTAAGATAGAAACCAGCAGCATGCAAAGGAAGACGCTGCTGCTGCAACCACCACTTATCTATAATCTTCCAGAAGACCATGTAATCCTCCCTGTGAACAAGATGCGTCTTAATCGCTTCCTTCGCTCTATACACTGCCGCATAGACATACCCCATCCCAGGCCTCCTCACAGAACAAACAATCCTTAAAACGCGCAAAAGAGGAACCGTTATATTGTTCGCCAACGTCAACGCCTTCCAGAAACTCTCGTCGTTGATGGTCTCAGTCATCGCTAAACCACCAGCTTCTTTTGAGTACGAACACTCGTTCCACTCGGATGATGTCACCATCGCCTGCAAATGAGGCTTTAGCTCAGCGATCCTCGCCATAGTTGCGAAGTTAGTGGAGTAAGTGGTGAAAGCTGGCTGGAGAATGTCGTTGCCGTAAGTGAACTTCTTCATGAGGTTCAAGACGCCGCTGTGGTTGTAGATGATCCTCGTGACGGTTCTTGCTTGCTCGATGATTTCTCTTATCCAGTCTATCTTCCCGAACTCTTCGAGCATCTTGTCTACGCAGTGTGCAGCGCAAGGAACCCAGTAGAGAGAAGGATAGGCTTCCATCAGCTTCTTCCCTGCGGAGACGTAATGGTCTTCGCATTTGGTGATCACTTGAACGACGTTGGTGTCTCCTATCTCCTCAACCACCTCCTTAAGCACCTCACACAACTTATCATCATCATCATCATCAGCAGCATCAGAAGTGAGTATCTCTGAGGCATCAAAGGATCTCAGGAACACTACTTTCTCCGGACAGTGAACCAAGAAGTTAAGTACTTTATTCGATTCCTGGACTAAAACAGAACAGCCTGTCCTCTTCCACAGGGGCCTGCACTCGTCGATATCTTTCTTCACTTCCTCTACGCAGCTCTTCAAAATCCAACTTTTGATGTCTTCATTAGCAGGCAGAGAAACACCAAACCCTCCGGAAACAATCGCATCGACCAACGGCTGGAAGTTAACAGAGTTCACAGCGTCAAAGTCAGCTCCTATATCAAACAAGAACCTCCCAATCGCCATGTGAACCGTCTTCTCACGGTCCTTCGAAGAAGGATGCACAATGTTCTTAACACTACTAATAGCAACAGGGATCAGATTATCCATATCTCCACCAATCAAATCCTCAACATTAGCCAACTCACTTCTCTCTACAATGTTCTTCCTACTCCTGTAAGTCCTCTGCTTCGTCCTCCCCGAGCTCTGTCCACCACCAGCTGCAACTACTTCCCCGTTGTTCACGTAAGAGCCCTCGACGACCTGAGTCTCTTCCGGAGGGAAGTAAGCGATAGGCAGAGGCTCAGCGCTGGACCTCCGCCTCTTCCTCTGACGCCTCACGGTGCCGTCGATGCACTGCTGGAGGAAGAGACGGACCTCCTCGGGGACTTGGTCGCAGATGGTGCCTTGGCCTTTCTTGCCGGCGAGGTGCTCCTTGACGCGGGTGATGCCGCCTCCTTTGAACATCTTCTTGCAGTAGAGACATCTCATCTGGACTCGGTCTCCGTATTTGTAGACCTCGCAGTGCTTCCATGCACTGTCTTGTTTCTGTGGTGTGAGAGCTACTGGCTCCAAATCTGAATCCATTGTTCTTTTTCTACAAGAGAGACACGAATCACTACTAGATCCTCTGATCGAGGAGGGGAGAGACAGAACCGAATGTGTAAGAAGAAGAAGAAGAAGAATTAAACGAACCTGTTTGGTTTGCAGGTTGTGACCGGGTTGGTTGGTTGGTTACGCGGTTAGGTAATAAACTTTGATTAAATTACGGTTAAAGGACTTCGGTTCCGGGGAAGGATCAGGTGGAATCGGACGGAGGAGAAGGGTTTGAGTAACGGAAAGGGAGAATCTGAGGGTGGCGGAGAGATGCAATTTCTGGGAATTTTTATTTTGTCTTTTGAGATGAGCCGGCTTGATTAGGGTTCGAGAGGATGACAAGGGTTGGCCAGCTATTTCTGGTTTATAAAAACGATTATTTTTTAGTTTTTTTTTTAATTTAATCCTTTTTGGCTAAATTTGTTTTGTTTTTTCGACTTTTTGTAGCTAAATCGGTTTTAATTTTATTTGAGGACTGGTATGCAAATATAATAAAGTATAAGGGTTGAGATGATGATAAGTGACTTTATGTGCGGCATCTTCTAATTTTCTTTATATATAGATCTCGATTATATAATTGCTGAGAGTAAGTATGAAATTTTTCAAAATATAACAAATTAATATGAAATGTATATTTTTAATATTCATTTAAAACTGTTGGTTTAAATTTAGTGCTTATATTTCATATATCTGTATTTATTTTTATTAATTTAGTTTTAGTTAATTAAATAGGATCAATGATAATACAATTTAATAATTATATCTTTTTATCAATTCACTTTTATTTGTTGGAAAATAATCATTTTAATTAACATTATTTCTATCATTTGGGTAATTATGATTTACAAATAATATTAAATTTTATTTTATTATTTTATATTTTTGCTATGTTGATTTATATTTTATACAATTAACTTAATTATTTTAAATACTAAATCACTAGTCACCTAACAAATCAAAAATTGACATTTGGCAAAAAAAATTCAAAAGCAAAAAAAAAAAAAATCATCGACACAGCTGTTAACAATCTGAGTTAATTACAAAATTATATCAATTCCATTTGTTAAAAAAAATAAATGTCCCTCAACATAAAGAATCACATGTTCCCCATTTTTGTAGTACCATGTCAAACTGTTTATTCCAAATGTTTTTATCAGATGTTTTTTTTTCTTTTTTTTTTCTTTTCTCTATCTTTCCTATTCTCAATCGTCTCGTTTTTTCATAATTTTTTAGTTTAAGTGTAGCAACAAAATCAATAGAGCTTTCTCATTATTTTTATTCAAATTCATTTTTCTCTGCTCAAAGTAATATTCTCTTATTCCTTTTATATGATTCAGCTTGAAATTTATATGGTGATAATAGCAAAAAAAAAGGATCTTATATGGTGTTTACATTTATAACAAAAAATAATCTTGATTTTCAACACATGTTATAATAAAAGAATTCAAGTAAAATTAAAGAATTCTCCATGTACGCAGTACAGGCTTAAAATCCTAGTTAAGAATAAACATGAAAAAAACAAACCCAAACACACAAAATAAAAACTCTATTCTCTATAGAGAGAGAAAAATTTTATCCCCTCTTAACAATCATACTAGATTTTGACCCGCGCTTCGAAAGCGCGGGTTTCATTTGGTTATAAACAAAATTTGATATGAATTAATATTCTATGATTTTTATATTATTATGTTATAAAATCGTATTATATCGAATAAAGAAATTTGTTAAAAGTTATAAAATTTATGAATTAGTTTATGTGAGATTTTGTATGTATACTCTTATGAACTTTTTCTTAGGCATAGGCATTTTTCTCGGATCCAAAAAGCTGAACCGAAACCAACACGGAAATACATGATCGGGTCCAAAATCGAGTAAACTACACATTGGTATTTTTTGGACCCGCAGACCTTTGTTCGAGTCGGGTACCCAAAGTACTTGAATATTTTGTGTATATTATGTATACTTGGGTATTTCAGATTCTTTTGAGTATTATAGAAATTTTTAAGTTTTAGATTCGGATTTTCGGTTATAGTTTCGGGTTTGGGTAAAATTTCAAATTATATTTCGGGGATTTGAATAAAACTTTGGATATTTTTGGTTCTTCAGATAAAATTTTGGTTTTTGGGTATTTGAATATTTTCAGATATTTGTTTAGATTTTCGTGTTTTGCCTTTTTGAGGATTTCAAGTACATTAAGTCTTTTCGGGTCCTAATTACCTAACTGATCCGAACCTATTTTGTACCAAAATTACATATATTTTATAGATATTTGAATTATAGACTCGAAACAAACCGGATCCAAAAGAACATATACAAACCCAATATAGACCTACATTATTGCATAACAACCATAATGTTGAGTGATAAAATATTTTAGAGAAGAAGTGTATCACACTAAATATTTTACAAAATCTAATTTTTTTTTATATTTAAATATTATTTATTTTTATTAGTGTTAATCTATTATAAAATTTATCTATTTTCTTTTAATTTAGATTTGAAGTTAATTTTATAATAATATTTATTTATTCATTTATTTATTTATAGCCGAAGTCCTAGTTTGGTATAAAATTATTCAAATAGTTTTGAGAAGAAGCTATGGTGTTTGTTGATTGAATTTTTAATTTTGAGATTTGAAGACCATGTTTTTCTTTTGTAATTCGATTTGAAGAATATGTTCTAGGTTGTTTATTGCTGTTCTTAATGATGTAGGTCGAAGAAGAAAAACCAAAAGTTATAGAGCTTTTTGGCTAGGGATAGAAGTCATTGCTATCATATATAGAAATGGTATTTATTTGATGTGTAATACTATTAAATGTATATGATAGGTTTTATTTGATGTGATATTATACTATTAAATGTATACGAATTTCATGGAAATATAAGTAATTGCTGCGGTCATCAATATACTTAGAAAATGTAATTATTTAATGTGTTATACTATTAATATGAATCGATAACAGCTTTAATATTACCGTATAGTTAAGAGCTTTAACACTACCATATAGTTAGAGATAATTAGGAAAATATTATGTGAGACCAAAAATATTGTTAGTTAATGAAAGAGTGCAGCAACATTTTATATGTAGATTTTTTAAAACTCCTTCCCTTTTAATAGTATAGATATCTTTTAGAAGGGAGGAGATATCAACCTTTTGTTTTTTTACGGTAGATATTTCGACTTTAGATCGGTTTTGACTTCGCATTAGGCGTTCTTTCTTCGTTTTGGCAATTTTGTGGTGTAATTTCAATTGATTTCTTGGGAAATTTTTGATTTCATACTGGCTGACAAAAAAAAAGTAGTATTTCTGTTTTTTAATCATGAATGGAATCACTACCTAGGTTGTTTTTAGTTTTTAAAATCTAAATACAACTAGGAACGTTACCATGAAACACACAGAAAAATTCTTATAATTATATGTGTTTTTTCACTAATTTTCTGTCCAATTCATCTTTTGATGAGCTCTTATGTTTTTTCTGATATCATCGCATTGTTTATGGTAAACTCAAAATGTTTGGATTTTGTAATAGTATTTAAATCTTTCTATAATTTGAGAATTAGTTGCCATAAATTGTTATTTGTAATATTTTTTAGATTATATGGCAAGTGATGTTAAATGTTTTTAGACGTAACTTAAATTTTTAGTTCTAATTTAAATAAATTAAAATTAAAATCAATCGACCAATCAAATTATAACAATTTTTTGAAACTTCACCTATGAGTGACACGTCACCAGAAATCACTAAAGTGATTTCTCATTTAATATTTAACTAGATTTTGACCCGCGCTTTTAAAGCGCGGATTTATTTTTTATTTTTTTCAATTGACAAATATTTAGTAAATGTCATATTTTTATATATTTGTGTTTTATTTTATAAAAGATTTAAACTTTTATCTTTATTTATCGTATTTTGTTAAGTCGTAAAATTCATCCCTTATGATACATAGACTTGTGAGGTCGGCAAGATCACGAGGAATGTGGCCAGAGAGCTTGTTACGTGATAAGTCCAGTGACTCGAGCTGAACCAGATTCGCCAAAGATGAAGGTATGTTGCCGACAAAACCGTTGCTTGATAGGTTTAGCACTTTAAGAGCTTTCACTTGACCTTGGAGTCTGTTTCCTGAAAGATCAATTAGTGTTAAGATTGCACGGATCTTGGTGTAGTTCAACTCTATTCCTTTGTTCATTAAGACCATTGAGTCCTGGTAAAAGTAGTTGTATCCCATGTACTCCAGTCAGTACATGAAGAAGTGTGACGGTAAGGTTCCCGTGAAGTCATTGTGTGAGATGCAACATTGGGATGGTACTGTAGTGACCCATGAAACTCATTGGAGCGGAGGACTGGTAGGTGTAGCTCTGGTAAGGATCCTAACCAGAATGGGAAAGTGTCGTTGATTCTGTTGTGCTCCATGTTTAGAACAAGAGCAACCCGACAGAGATCTTGGAAGTTTCCCCGCCAATTGGTTGTGACCAACATTGAGTGACCTTAGGTTGCAGTCGTTGAGATATACGTCTGGTAGTTTTCCAGTGAGGTGATTGTTAGCGACCCCTCTTGATGAGATTGCTGAGGCATTGTGGAACAGATCCGCTGAAGTTGTTGTTTGATAAATCAACGACACTTAGAGAGGCCATGTCACATATTGCTCTGGGGTTCTCTCTAGACAAGTTGTTTTTGTTCAGAAATAGTGAACTCATCATCGTTCTTGAGACATCTTTTGGGAATTCTTTGAAACCGTTGATTGCGTTGTAGGAAAGTTCAGCATAATGTAATTCTGGTAGTCTCCATAACCATGCGGGCACTTGACCTTTAATGCTGTTGTTAGAAAGGTCTATCATAGAGATATATTGTAGGGAGCTTATGAACTCTGGGAACACTGTGATACCGCAGCCAGACAAGAACAAATATATCAACTGCGATGAAAGGGTGGAAACTGAACTACTCATGTTTTCTACTGAAACGTGACTGCCTGAGAGATCCAAGATAGACAACGACTTGAGAGGCAAGGATAAAACTGCATTCAAATCAATCCTAGCAATGGTGGTATTTATGTGGGATAGAGTAAGTTGTTGGAGCGACTTGAGATGCCAGAAGATACCAACGTCAAGTGGGCCTCGGGTGTTGAGATAGGAAAGATCAAGATACACAAGGTTGACTAATTTGGATATGGATGTAGGGATTGGTCCTGTGAGATTGTTTTTTGAAAGAACTAAGCTTTGTAGCTTAGACATTGAAGATATATTCCCAATCTCAAGAGGGGGGAAAAGTGCCATTTTCGACCCCAACTATTTCAGTCGTGCCAAATACGACCCGAACAATTGATCAGTGCCAAATACGACCTCAACTCAATTATAATTCAAAAAAACTACCCGAATTTCTTAAAACGTGCCTAAATCTACATTGACTCTAACAGAAGTTAGTCAACCGTTAACAAGATAAAACGACGTCGTTTTGATACGAGAAAAAGTGTCAATTTCGACCCCAACACTCTCAGTCGTGCCAAATAGGACCCGAACAAATGATCAGTGCCAAAAACGACCTCAACTCAATTATAATTTAAGAATAATTACCAAATTTTTTTAAAACGTGTCTAAATCTACATTAACTCTAACAGAAGTTAATCAACCTTTAACAAGATAAGACGATGTCGTTTTGATATATGCATTTTTTTAAAAATATGTTCATTTCGGGACTCAAATTCGTGCTGGTATATCCTTTTAAAGGGGCACACTAACAACTAGACTAAAATACTTTTTTGAAATATTATTACAAATTGAAATTCTCCATTATATAAACTACTATTCTTCTTCCTCTTATCCAATTTAAAACTTTGGTGATTGCTTTATATATTTTAGTTATTGTTTAATTTGTCTAATATTTTGTACAACATATCTTAGTGAAAGAAAGGTAAAAGGCCTCTTAACATTTTTGAACAAAATATCAAAATATATAATATTAACTTTGAAAACTAAAAAAAAATCCGATTAATTTTAAAAATTAAAAATAATTTATATAAGAAAATTGTATAAATAAATTCAAAGTTTTAAGCATATTTAAGATCGTATAATAATAAATATTTTATTATTTATATTTTAGTAAGATATAATTTTATTAAAGATATGATAAATAAGAAAAACATGTTAATGTATTTATATAAATCAGGAAAAATTGTCACCAAAATTTTAAATTGGATAAGACGAAGAATAATAGTAGTTTATATAATTTCAAATTTGTAATAGTATTTTAAAAAGTTACTTTTATCTAGTTGTTAGTGTGCCCATTTAAAAGGGTATCACAACACGGTTTGAGTTCCGGAATGAACATATTTTTTTAAAAAAAATAGATAGATATATATATATATATATATACGATGTCTTCTTATCTTGTTAACGGTTGACTAAATTCTGTTAGAGTCAATGTAGATTTATGCACCTTTTAAGAGGTTCAGGTAGTTTTTCTTAAATTATATTTAAGTTGGGGCGGTTTTGGCACTGTTCATTTGTTCGGGTCCTATTTGGCACGACCGAGAGTGTTGGGGTAGAAATTGGCACTTTTCCTCGTATATCAAAACGACGTCGTTTTTATCTCGTTAACGATTGACTAACTTCTGTTAGAGTCAATGTAGATTTAAGTACGTTTTAAGAAATTCGGGTAGTTTTTTCGAATTATAATTGAGTTGAGGTCGTATTTGGCACTGATCAATTGTTCGGGTCGTATTTGGCACGACTGAAATAGTTGGGGTCGAAATTGGCACTTTTCCCCTCAAGAGGGCCACTGAAATGGTTATCACCCAAATCAAGACTCTCCAGACAAGGAATGTTGAAGAAAGTAGAAGGGACTGTTCCGAAGAAAGAGTTTGAGGCCGCGTTAAAGATATTCAAGTTGGAGAGTGAATTGATGTTGTGAGGAAGCGTGCCTGTGAAGTGATTGGAGGCGAGTGATAAGGATGATAACTTTGTAAGATTGAATAGCGCAGTGGGAATTTCACCAGCAAGGTTATTATAACCAAAGTCAAGAATGTTGAGATGAGAAAGGTTTCCAATTGAAGACGGAATCTTCCCTGTGAATTTGCAGTCGGAAAAACTCAAAACCTTCAAGTGTTTGAGGTTGCTGATAGAGTACTCTGGAATGCTCCCTGAAAGAGATGTATCAGTGACGTCCAAATATACAAGAGAGTTACTTCCATTGAATTCTGGGAGAGAGGATTCTAGGTGTGGATTGACACTCAAATCAATGGATCGAATAGTAGGACTCAGCCGTGGAAATCGACCAAATAAGTTGCAACCATGAAGGCGGATTGATCTTAGAGAGGTCAGGTTTGAGATCATCATCTGAGGCATTTCTGAGGAAAGGTTTACATGGCTCAGATCAAGTTGTCTAAGGTTTGTTAAGTTCTGTGCAAGTTGAGAAAGAAAGGGTTTTCCAGGGGATGAGAGAGTCTGAGAATACATAAAAATAGAAGAAAGATCGAGGGAGACCAACTTGGTTAGGTGAAGAATCTCTGTTGGAATTTCACCAGAAAATGAAGTGTAGGAAAGGTTAAGTCTTTGTAAGCCCATGAGTTCATTGATCCTAGTTGGGATTGAAGAGGCATTGAAATCATTGTAAGCAAGGTTCAGACTCCGGAGATATTGCAGTCTGAAAAGACTGCTATTGGGTTTGAAATGGCCATGGAGGCAGCTGGAACTAAGGTCTACCCCAATCACCACACCTGAGTTAGCATCACATGTGATACCGTCCCAATAACAACAATCGGTATTGTTTTCCCATGATTTTCTTTTGGGAGAAGAGGTGACACAGAACGAGGTCCAAGCACCCTGAATTCCCTCATCATTAAACTCACTCTTGAACTCGAGAAGTGCGTCCCTTTGGTCTGGACGACACAGTGTAAGAGAAGCATAAGTGTATGAAGAACTTGAAATAGAGAAGAAGAGAAGAAAGATGGTTCCTATCATCCTTTCGTTTCTTTTGCTTGTGCGTTTTAATTGTGGTAAGTGGTGATATTGTTCTGTGGACTTTGATCCCTACATATACATTAGTGACATGACATTGTTCATTTAGTAGTATGAACACACTCAGCAGCTGTTGATGACATTTTATTCAAAAAGAGGTTTTGATTGTCGTTATAAACATTCAAAAGTTTCTTGGCTTCTATTCTATAAAAAGCCAAAGCGGTATTAAACTTTAAGTGTTCAATACAATGTTTCCGTACGAGTATGCAGTGAAAGAACCATATCCTAAGTCATAGATGTTGACGAGGGCGTTTGTTAAGATCCAATGTCTTATGAAAGAGAAAAGAAACTCGTGTTATGTTCTTCTTTCATATGATTAGCGGAAGAGACGATGGTAGCCTCTCTAGAGTTTGATGTGATTGACATAACGTTTTACGTCAATGACTAATTTGATCTTTAGTTTGCCTCTAATTCATCATTAAACGTGCTCCTCATGTTTTTGTTTCTTGTGTTTTTTTCTGTTGTTATACAGTATATGGAGTGACAACTTAAGCATGTTTTCATAGACTCGGTGACAGAGATTCCAATTGCAATACCTTTGTAACGCTTATAAACCAGTTTAAAAATTCACTGTATAAATAGCCTATACATTCATACTCATACCCTGCGTGTTTAATAAATGCCTATCCAGATGGTCAGAACTTGGAACATTTCAAACATTGTCACTATGGTAGAAATACCATATAGTAAGTCATCAATGTCGACGAGTGCATTTTGTAATCTGACACAAAATGCCAAGAAGTCAAACGAAAAGAACAAGGCAATTTGTATGGTTTATTTCCACCATGGAAGCCAAGAAGTCGAACAATATCATTATCATCAGAGAGATGGGAAAAGCTTTAACAGTTTCTCAAGTAAATAGAGAGAAGCAGCTAACACATCAAAGCAAGCCAACAAAACAAGATTGACAATGTAGAGTAGAAGACAACAACAACCTTAACAAAACAGTAAGTGGAAGCAAGAGCATCCAGTTTCTGAAGAGGGCTCTATCCTTCACTCACAGCTGTTCCTAAGCGTGTTTATGGCACACCAAACTAGCGTTTTATGGAGATGCCTAAGGCGTTTTGCTCATCGCCATTGCTCCAAAAAGGAACGAGCCTTTTAAAACTTTAAAACCAAGCTTACACCAAAATTGATGATCATACAAAAACCGAATACCATTTCAATAAAAATCAATCCAACGTTGTAAAAACTGGAACCAGATTTGATCAATTAGAACTTAACACACAAACCAGTGACAATATATTAATAAACGCACCAATATAGCAAAAATGCTCATAACTAAAAATGACAAAACCTCAAGAATTAAACTTCAAACCAAACGGTCTTAAACCAATCCAAAACATGGTTCCACATTCATTCTCGAAATTACATAAGCATATTGTAAATTCCATTACAAAAAGATCTCAGAACCTAAGCTTGGTAAAGAACCACCTGTTTTTTCCGGTCTTGAACCTCTCCTCGAGCTTAGCCTTAGCCTCCTTAAGAGCCGCCACCTTCTTGTCCTTCGAAGCCAGAGCTTCCAGAGTCGCAACCTCCTTCAGATCCACGTCCAATGTGTAACGAGTAGGCATCAGATGCTGGTAGTTCACCACCTTGATGAAGCACTTGACTCGAGATTTCTTGGCCGTCTTCTTGGCTGAGTCCTTGCGGATGACCTTGCTCGGATACTTCTTCAGTCCCGCGACGAGGCAGTGTCCGTAAGGACGCTCGCGGTTTCCGTCGTCGAAGGAGCGGATGATCACTGCCTTCTTCCCGGCGTAACGGCCTTGGAGGAGGATAACCGCTTTGTTCTGCTTCAGGAACTTAACCATGGCTGCTTCTCCCTTCCGGCGAAAAGGTTACTTGCAGAGACAAACGACGGAGAAATGTTTAGGTTTTTCATATTTATATGTGTTCTATGAAAAACCCTAAAGGTGTCATGCATCTAATTGGACCCATTTATAATGGGCTTCGCTATAGAAATCCATACAAAACACCACGACAAAACAAGCCTCGTCTTATAAAATGAAGGTCCAAAAGTCTTCCTTTTTTTTGAGCAAAAGAAAGTTACTTTTTTACAGTAAAACAGAACCAAAATTTTTCACTTACAGTATGATGATTTCTCTATATAAAGTTTTTATATGCATTTGAATATGGAAATATTTACGCTGGAAGACACAACTTGAGTTTGCAATATCACTAAAAGACACATTGTCTATGTAGCACATTTTTTCATGTTAGATTTACCAACATAACCTCCAACTAAGAGAGGCAAAGAGAGAGGTGACTCTCGTTAGCTAATCCAACTAACCAAACCGATATAATTTTTTTTATCTTTTGTAAAAAGGAATAAAACATTTCTAATAATCTTATATCTTTCCTTATCTTCACAAAATCTATCGTTGTTTCTAATGAACCCTAGTTTCTTTCTCCCCCGACATCTTCTAGATCCAGAAATCGAAATCCGAAATTGAACCCCTTTCTCATTATGTCGACGTCTTCTTTCTCCCTGAAACTCGACGTCTTCTTTCTCCCCGAATTTCTTCCCGAAATCAAAATCGACATCTCGATCTCTGTTTCTCGACCTCGAAACTCTGTTCTTTACCGCCTCGAGTGATTCACAGATTAGCTCCAAATGAAAGGTTAGATCCCGCTTCTTAAAACAACTACTTGACTCTGTCTTCTCGGTTCAAACCCTAACTTTTTGCATCTTGAGAAATTGAACCCCTTTCTCGAGGCTCAATCCCGCAGAAACCGATGGCGGTGGTAGTGGAGGGCGTGGGGGAAGAAGCGGTGGATACCGCAGTGGAGGCGATGGTGGAAGACGTGAGTATGGATACAATGGTGGTGGTTGGTGGAGGTGGATGCCGAAAAATGTGGACACATGAATCAAGGTTTTGTGGATGAAGATCTTGCGGACGAGATCTTATGTTCAAGGTTTTGTGGATGAACATTCGGCATCCACCTCCACCAACCACCACTACAAGAAAACATCGGCATACTGAGGGAAAAAATCGTCGGTATGTCGTCGGAATAACGCTATTTCGAGGACATACCGACGAAAAAAGTCCTCGGAAATTCATTTTTCCTCGGAAATCCCTCGGAAATTTTCGACGGAATTCCGAGGAAACTAAATTCTGAGGAAACTCCGAGGACACTAAGTTCGTCGGAACGTTCCTCGGAATATACCGAGGGACGCCTTCCTCGGAATATTTCGATGGAATTTCGATGGTCCAATCCTCGGAAGTTTCGACGAAACATTCCTCGGAATGTTCATAGGGAATTTCCGAGGAAGGTGGCCCTCGGAAAATTCCGAGGAACTTCTTTCCCTCGGGAACTTCTTTCCCTCGGAATTTCGGAAAAAAATATTTTTTTTGAAATTTAAATTCGAAAATATAAAATTAAAATTAAAATTGAAAACATATTAGATAATATTCAAAGTTAAATAAAAATAAAACATTCCGAGTTTTTGAAAGAAAAAAAAAACTACGGGTCTTGAATGTTCGGAAACACCTCGTTCGGGTACATCCTCTTCATCATCTCTATCATTTGCTCGTTCAGCCTCTTCTGTGTCTCATAGCCCGCCTGTTGAGCTGCCATCTGAGTCTCCAATGCAGATATGCGATCATCCTTGTCCTTCATCTGAGCCGTAAGTACTTCTGGATCAACATAGGGCGGTGGTGCAGAAGAAGGAGCAGCCCACCGGGAGCGACGACCCAAACCGACCAAACGTCCCTTCTTCTTTGGAACCGACTGAAATATTAAATAACCAATTTAAATAATATAAAAAGATGATAAAATAAAAATCAAGAAATAAATGAATTTAACTTAAAAAAAAAAAACTTACCGATTCAACGATTTTGTTGATTCGAACCCGGGACAAGTTGGTCGAAGCCGTCGAATCGTCATCATCGGTTTGAAGCTGAGACACTTCGTCATACACCTGAGTTTGGACCAGGTCGACCACGTCCCTCACAAGACCATCATCAATCTGACCGGTCTTCTTGTTGGTATACGCCCTTTTCATTAGGGCGAGATCATCAACCGGCGCGCCCTCATTTTCTTCCACCTTGAAAAAAACATAAATTAAACAAACATTAGAAATTTGAAGAAATGCACAAAAAATAAAATTCTGAAACTTAAATAATTGAAGAAAAAACGGTTGAACTTACCATGCGATCCCCCAGAGTGGTAATAGATTGAGCACCCAAGTTATGCTTGTAGATGTCCTTCCCTTTACGGTCGCTCCTGCGGTTGTTGGAGTTGGTGGAAGAAGTTTCTTTCGTCTCTTCCTTATCCCAATGCGCACACAACTCCTTCCAGACCGTGTCGTTCATCGACTTTGGGACCTTTTAATTAAAAAAAAAAGAAGATAGTTAAATAAATAAAAAAATAGTTTAATAAATTTAAAAATTGTTTAATAAATTAAAAACTACCTTGTTTATTTCCCACTTCTTCTTCCACTCGTACATCTGCTTCCCATAGTTGTCTATAACTTTATGGACGAAGTGGTGATAGATAGAGAGCGTATCATCGGAATTCCAGTTGAATTCTTGCTGAAATAGTTTAAAAATAGTTTTTAATCAAAAAAATATAAATAGTTTAATAATTACAAAGAAAAAGTTTTAATAAATAAAAAATAGTTTAATAATTAAAAAAATAGTTTTAATAAATCCCAAAATAGTTTAATAATTACAAAAAAATAGTTTTAATAATATTTAAAATGTTTAATAAATATAGAAAATAGTTTAATAATTACAAAAAATAGTTTTAATAAATAAAATATATAAGTAAAAAATTAGAATACTTACCGCAAACTGACGAAACCACAGATGCTGCTTCTCGGTAGGGAAGTCAGTGAAAGTCGGATGTCCCTTGTCGAGGGCCGAGTACATCATCCGGTTGATCCATGCGCTGATCGCGTTCCCAGATCGGTTGAACCTAATAAAAAGAACAAATTATTAATAATGAATCAAATTTTAAAGAAAAAAATAATAGTTTAATTACCATGTTTGTCCCCGTCCATGTGGATACGGAGTGAGATAGGGAAGATGGTCACGACCGGGCTGTCGAACCAACTCTGCAACACTCATCACTCCCGGAGGACCCGGAGGAGCAGGAGCGGGTGCAGCAGCGGGAGCGGGAGCAGCAGGAGCGGGTAATGGAGAGGGAGATGTATGGTAGGAGCTGTGGGGCGAAAGGGAATCCTGATTATGGCTGGACGAACCCCGAGACTGGCTCCCCATACCACCCCGGCTACGACGCGGTCGAGGACGGATCTGATCATCATTAGACTTGTAAATTAAAAAAAAAACATATTTAAGAATAAGTTCTAATAATTTTAATAAAAAAAACAGTTTAAATAAAAAATAGTTAAAGCATAGTTTTTAATCACAAAAATATAAATAGTTTAATAATTACAAAAAAAGTTTTAATAAATAAAAATAGTTTAAAAATTAAAAAATAGTTTTAATAAATCACAAAACAGTTTAATAATTACAAAAAATAGTTTTAATAATATTTAAAATGTTTAATAAACATAAAAATTGTTTTAATAATATTAAAAATGTTTAATAAATATAGAAATTTATATTTTATATATATAATACATAAAACGTTTTATAACCACAAAAAATGATTTTAAATATTATATATATGATTTTTAATCACAAAAAAAGTTTTATAGATTTTAAAAATGTTTAATAAATATATAAATGATTTTAAAATGCAAAAAATAGATTTTTTATACAAAAAACGTTTTCATATTATATATATATAATACAAATTAGATTTTTATAACCACAAAATTAATAAAAACTAAAAAAAAAAAATCCAAATCAAGTGAAATACATAATCAAACTCGATTTTACACAATCCTACCATTCACCCTAACAAAAATCTATAAATCTCATTCCAAAATCATCAAATCTACTTAAAGACCATACAAATCTAACCTAACAGAGTGGGATAGGGTTCATACATGAGGATTAGGGTGGAAATCGCGAGGGAGAAGAGAGAAAGCGCCGAAAATCGCAAGGGAGAAGAGAGGAGTCGACGAAATCACAGGGAAAGAGAGTGCGGCGGAGAGAAATGGGGAAGAAGGTCGGGCTCGACCTAATAAAATGAGCCGTCCGACGGAAACTATCCGTCGGAATTTCTTCGGAATTATTTACTATATCCGTCGGAATTTCCTCGGAAATCATTAATTCAATTTTCGCGAAATATTTGGCGGCTTGGTTTACCCGGTTAAATGAAAATAGTCCGAGGAATCAGGTTTCCTCGGAATACCCTCGGTAATTACCGAGGAAATTCTGATGAACCAGGGTTTGGAGTTTCAAAACATCGATTTTTTTCGCCGTATTTCATTTCTTATACAATTATAATGCATACCATTGAGGATTCTTTGTATAGATGATCATAAACCATGAAATAACAAAATTTCAAAAATAATTGTAAGTATTCCCTTTACCGTTTATTAAAGTGTATAAGTGTTTCTCCTACGTTGTGTGGTTTTCGTTCATGCAATCGTAAAAGTGTTTGTTATTGGGTAAAACACCAAAGTTTGACTTCATAATCTGGTTAAGACACTTAATGAAGGTTATATACGTGTTATTCAATCCGCAAAACATTGTTTTCGGTTTAAAACCCCTAGTTCCTCGGAATTTCCTCGGAATATACCGAGGGAATTCCGAGGAAAATAATGGAATTTCCGAGGAAACCCCTATCTTCCTCGGAATATTCCGAGGAAATTCCAAAGAAGAGGACTCTATAATCAAATCCCTAAATTGACAAGGTCTATTCCGAGGAAATTCCGAGGAAAACCTATCTTCCCTCGGAATTTCCTCGGTATTTATATTTAAAAAAAAAAAAAAAAAAGTCGACGCTAGTCTGTTTCCGAGTCATCATCACCAGATGAATCTGAATCTGGATCTTGGTGAAACTCTCCAATCACTGGTTCATCCTCTACGTGAACGGCGGCTTCCTCTCCGAAGTCGGTTAAATCGACTACAAGGCCAACTCCACCTAAAACTTCTGCTGCACTTAAGTTGCCGGATGTGTTTGGTTGTAGTGGGTCTTCCAGCTTAGAACTTCCCTGAACTCGGCCTCTCGGGTTGAGTCTTGTAACAGTAACCCATGGATCATCTCTGTTCCTTACCTGGGGGTACTTGATATAACAAACCTGATCGGCCTGAGAAGCAAGAATGAAAGGATCATAATATTGCAGCTTCCGTCTCGAATTTACTGATGTAACACCAAATGCATCTGTTCTCACACCTCGATCTGGAGTGTTGTCGTGCCAATCACAATAGAAAACAGTACATCGCAATTCAACCATGCCCAAATACTTGATTTCCAAAATCTCATGTATGTGTCCGTAGTATACATCATCTCCTGATGCAGAACAAACGTCAGCATCATAAGTCGTACTCGAACGTCTCCTCTTCTGAGTTGTGAATGCATATCCTCGAGTACAAAATCTCGGATATGACTTCACAACAAAGTTTGGTCCAACGACCATCTCGCGTATCCAATCGTCAAATGTTTCACCTCTGGCCAAACCAGCACTCGCATAAGTAAACATCCATCCAGCAAATTCTCTCTGCTTCATTTCTTCTAGTTCGTCCTATGTGGCGTATCTATATTCGAACCGCTTTTCTGCCATGAAAATCCTCTCATATTGAAGAACATCTTCGCAGTTGGTGAGCAAATATGTTTGCAAATGACTGCGCTCCTGCTCAGTAAGTCGACGGTCCTTTGGTTTTCCGCTAAGTCGTCCAACATCTGTGAAAATGTCTGGAACCGTAACATGATATGTTGCCTGTTCGCCTCTATCATCATGCCGAGCAGGTCTTCTGTTTTTGGTCTGAACTTCTGCTGGAAAGTAGTACTCGGCAAAGTTTGAAGTTTCTTCATTGATCATCTGTGCGACTATAGAACCTTCCACCCTACTTAAATTTTTCACCATCTTCTTCAAATGGAACATATATCGCTCATACAGATACATCCATCTATACTGCACAGGACCACCAAGTTCCAATTCTCTTACCAGGTGAATAACAAGATGCTCCATAACATCAAAAAATGAGGGAGGAAATATCTTCTCAAGGTTGCACTGAATCACGGCTATGTTAGTCTTCAAATTTTCAATACCTTCAAGAGTCACTGATCTCGTGCATAAATCGCGGAAGAAACCACTTATCCCTGCAATTGCTTCATGAACATTTCGTGGTAATAGTTCCTTGAAGGCAAACGGAAGGAGGCGCTGCATCATTACATGGCAATCATGGCTTTTCAAGCCAGTAAACTTTCCTTCCCTTATGTCGATACAGTTACGCAAATTAGATGCGTAACCGTCTGGAAATTCCACATCGTTTGAAATCCAATCAAAGAACGCATCCTTTCCCGCTGCATCAAGTCGGTATATGGGAAAATGAGCCCTACCATTCTCATCAACATAAAGTTCTGAACTAGCACATATATCGACTAAATCCAGTCTTGACTTCAAATTATCCTTTGTTTTACCTTGAACATTAAGGATCGTGTTCATGAGATTGTCAAAAAAGTTCTTCTCAATATGCATGACATCTAAATTATGCCTTAGTAGATGATCCTCCCAGTAAGGCAGATCCCAGAAAATACTTTTTTTGTGCCAGTTATGTAGGTCTCCAACACCATCTACCGGAAAACGCTCATGTCCACCGACGTCTTGCGTCCTTTCTGCACCAAAATCTCTAAGTTGTGTCTTCAAATCTTTCCCACGAATTTCCGGAGGTGGACTGTCAAACACCCTCTTGTTCTTCGTAAACAAATTCCTACTTCTACGATATGGATGATCTGGTGGTAGGAATCTCCTGTGACAGTCAAACCAACACGTTTTTCTTCCATGTTTTAGTTGGAAAGCATCAGTGTTATCTTGACAATATGGACATGATAGCCTTTCATGCGTTGTCCATCCAGATAACATACCATATGTTGGAAAATCACTTATTGTCCACATTAGTGCTGCCCGCATTTGAAAGTTTTCTTTATACGAAACATCGTATGTTTCAGCACCTTGAGCCCATAGTTGTTGCAACTCATATATTAGTGGCTGAAGAAACACATCAAATGATCTCTTAGGATGCTCTGATCCGGGAACGAGAATCGAGAGAAACAAAAACTCTCGTCGCAAGCACAAGTTTGGGGGTAGGTTGTATGGTGTAAGAATGACTGGCCGTAGAGAATACTGTCTTCCACTCTTGCCAAACGGGCTGAAACCATCAGTACATAATCCAAGGTATATATTTCTTCTCTCATACGCAAAATCGGGATACTTTGATTGGAGATGCTTCCCCGCTTTTGCATCTGAAGGATGTCTGATCTCACCATCTGTTGAGTGCTATGCATGCCATCTCATTGGTTGCGCTGTGCGTTCAGACAGATACAACCTCTGCAACCTTTCCGTCAAAGGCAAATACCACATCCTTTTATATGGCACTGGAACTCTTCCACTCGTATCTTTATAACGAGGCTTCCCACAAAATTTGCATGACACCCGCTGTTCATCCGCCCTCCAATAAATCATGCAGTTGTCTCTGCATACATCTATTACCTGATACGATAAACCAAGACCAGCTACGAGTTTCTGAACCTCGTAGTATGAGCCAGGAGCTACATTATCTTCGGGTAGAATACCTTTTACATAATCAACAATCGCATCCATACAGTCTTCAGCCAAATTATAATCCGTTTTAATGCCCATCAATCTTGTAGCAGATGATAAAGCTGAATGACCATCTCTGCAACCTTCGTACAATGGTTGCTTTCCAGCATCCAACATATCATAAAATCTCCTAGCTTCTGCATTGGGTAAATCTTCCCCTCTAAAATGATCATTTACCATCTGCTCAGTACCTACACCATAATCTACATCCGTTCTAATTGGTTCTTCTAATCTAACCGTTGGCTGAGGTTCGCAAGTACTACCATGTTCATAATCAGTTTCCCCATGATGATACCAAATTTTGTAACTTCGTGTAAACCCACTCAAATATAGATTAGTCCAAACATCCCACTCTTTAATAACCTTTTTATTTTTACATTTAGAGCAAGGACATCTTAACATACATGTTTTTGCTTCCGGTTGTCGGTGAACTAACCCCATGAATTCGGTTATACCTCGTTGGTATTCTTCCGTAAGCAATCTCGTGTTCGGATCCAAATGAGGTTGATCGATCCAAGAATGAAAATAATTTGAAGAAGACATGTTTTTTATGAATCAAATTCATGTGTAAAGAGAGTGAGAGGGAGGATGAAGATATGGAGTGAATGAAGAGGAAGAGGGGTGCTTGTATTTATAGGTGAAATCCTGCCGACAGACCGAGGAAATTCCGACGAAATTCCGATGCCAACGGCTAGTTCGTCGGAATTTCCTCGGAAATTTTAAAATCCCCCAACGGCTCTCTAACGTCTATAATATTTCCTCGGAATTCATCGATTTTTTCCGAGGAATACAATTTTCCTCGGTATTCCATAAGAATATTCCGACGGAATGATGTTTCCTCGGAATTCCGTCGGAATATTCCGAGGAAACCAAATTTTGTGTTTCCTCGGAATATCCTCGGAAATTCCTCAGGATATTCCGAGGATTTCATTTTCCGTCGGAATGTCCGTCAGAATACCGCTGTTTTCTTGTAGTGCACCACCATTTTATTTTCTTTTTTAAAAGATATCGAATCTGAAATAATGAAATCCTATGGTTGGTGAACCTAGCTCTTAGTGCACATTGTGCGGATAGACTTACTCTTGGGTTCACCCCTTAGGGTGAACCTCTAGGCTTACCAAAACAATAAGATTATGTTCTTTTATATTCGATATTTTTTAAAAAAGGAAATAAGATATTGTCAAATTATATTATCTTTTTAAAATTAAAAGGTAAAAATAAATAAATAGTAGTAATTACAAAAAAAAAAATTTAACGTCGTCAGCAAAACATTAAACCCTAAATCCTAAACCCTAAATTCTTGGGTAAACCCTTAACTCTAGGATAAATCCTAAACTCTAAATCAAAATCACTAAACACTAAAACACTCAAGGGTTTGGGGTTTAGGATTTAGGGTTTAGGGTGTTAGTGTTTTTTTATTTAGAGTTTATGATTTATCTAAGGGTTTACGGTTTACCCAAGGGTTTAGGATTTACCTAAGGATTTAGGATTTAAGGTTTAGGGATTAGGATTTATGGTTAAGTGTTTTGCCGACGATGTTAAAAAAATTAATTTTTTTTTTCTATAACTACTTTTTTTTTATTTTAAAAAACATAATATAATTTTTTTTTTAAAAACATAATATAATTTGACAATATCACTACAAGAAAACGTAATTTTAACGAGGAAGATTAACGAGGAAAAATAATCCTCGTAAAGAAACGTTGATTTTGCGAGGAAAGTACGTTGAGAAAGAAAAGCATCGTTATTTCGTCGTAAGCTAACGACAAAAAATATTCGTCGTAAAGACGATGTAAATTAACGTGGCTTTTACGAGGAAATAGTTTTTCCTCGTAAAAGCCACGTAAATTTCGCGAGTGCTTTACGACGAAATATTTTACGTGTACTTAACGAGGAAATTTTGAATCCACCAACTTGGTAGGTGGCTCACGTTTTTTTTTGGCCATACAATTAATTTTCGTCGTAATTTCATAGTAAAATTACAACTACCAGATTCGAAATTTTCTATAAATATGGATGTTAGAACATCATTTTAAACACACCAACAACAAAAAACGTGAAAGAAAAAAACACTACAAAAAAATACACTTATTGTTACGAAACTTTGTGACAAATTTTTTTTGTCACAAATCTGCGACATTTTGGAGACGATAGGTGACTAAGTTTTTTATGTCACAAAGACGTAGCTGTTTTGTCACAATATTATGACGTTCCAAGTAGTAATCCATTTTTGTCACAATTAGTTACCTAAGAGTGACGATAATAAACAATGTATTAGCCGTGACATATTTGTGACTATATTTACAGTTGTCTTTGTGACGATGTTGTGATGGAATAGTTAGTCTCATACTGTGACAAAAAGACTAGATAATTGTGACGAATTGGTATAAAATTATAACTGGCTTTTTTTAATAAGTATGACTAAAAATATCTTAAGTATCTTACAAGTTTCTTAAACTACAAAAGTTTTAGCATAATCGTGAATCATGATTATAGTGTATTCAGAAAGGCATTTTCCATAGGCATACAATTGAAGTGATCGAGGTATAGTGTACTCAAAAAAGAAATTTGCCATAGGCTGACAATTCTAGGGTCCCAAAATTGTGAAGGCATGGTGTATCGAAGTGCTTACAATTCTCAACACTGAATGTTTGTGTGTTCGAGTTGGGTTGTGGTTATAAATAGTTTTCATGGGTTAGATTTTTTATAACAGAAATTAAAAATGTTAACTACATATACATGAGTTCTTCATCAAACTATATTCTTTATAAGATATAGAGTTTAGTCTTTTTATTGGATTAATAAACATAAAATATGTAATGTATAGTGTGGGTGACTCAATCATGATACATGTAAGAGATGAATAGAATTTCTTAACCAAAAATTGGGTTTCACTACCATGTAACGTGAAAGTGATAATTCAGTTTATGCTGATGTGCAACTAACACTACAAATTATTGTTCAATTAGTGTTGACTTGAAAAGAGAATATTCATTGTTCATGTTTATAAAATATATATATATATATATATATATATGTATATTTAATTAAATGATAAGTATGAACAACCTAGAAGTTATAATAAAAGTGGCAATCAAGTGACTAAAACTATTGATATTAAGCTAAAGAGTTATATTATCATAATGTTTTTTATTGAAGGAATCATTTTTCACTTATTAGAATGAATATCTAGGTAGATTTAGAAAGAAATTTAATTAGTTAAAGAAAGAGGAAAGAAAGCCAAAACAAACCAAATTATTATCAAAATTAATAAGAGAATCAAGAATTCCGGTAAAAGAGGATATTAAATGGGTTGTTGCCATCGTCATCTTATACCCTAATATTTCAACTAATACATCATATATAAATAAATAAAGCACTAACTCCTCCTACACTTCAATGGGAATTCCAATATCCCCTTCTTTCAGTTTTACCCTAAAAACTCTTCTCAGGCAAAATTTAAGCCGTCCCTCATTTTAATAACTTTTCATTTTTTCATGATTTCAAAGAGTACATCACATGTGGCTAATCTTATGTTCTAGGTTTATATTTTCGCAGTCAGTTATTTAAATGGCTTATTGTTCTGAACTCAAAACGATTTCATACTTTTGGATTTTTCTTTTCATATGCTAACTTTCTTTGGTTATTCATCCTTTTCTATTTTTTTTGTTTGTCAACTGTAGATGCGGCTTTTGGAGATGTGTGATAATGACAATAAGAGCTCCGTAATACGTCGGTTAATTAATCGGGATCTTGTAAGACACAACAATTTCTATTGACAAGGGAACTATGGAGATAACAAGACATGCTTTGATGAATCTCTACAATTGTTTTCATCTGCTTTTGGGATCTCCTTCGTTTATTTGTTTTTTTTTCTGCTATGATTTTAGTCTTTTTTGTTAATATTTATGATGATTAATCTATTGGATTATGTTGTAAGTTTCTATGTATGTCGATTATACATTTCTGAAAACTTTCATAATAATAAAAAATAGCTAAAATGTTGTGAAACTCTATACTATTTTCACTATTAGTGCTTATTTAGCTAACAAGGAAGGCTAAGAATATAAGTGAGCTGTGACCATACTTCAGTACAAAATAATAACAGTTTATAGACGATAAATTAGTAGCTGTTTAAGACAAAAATGTGACTGGAGTTTAGTAATAACCAATTGACGGAACTAAAAATTTTAATAGTCAAATATATGATGGATGTGAGTGTAACGGATTGGTGATGACCTTGTAGTCTCTATTTGTGACAGTATGTTAACATTCTTATCGTCACCAAAGGAGACCATTTTTTGACGATGTTTTCGTCAATAATTGTAACTGTATTGTTACTTTAATTTTCGACACTGCTACTGACAAACTAGTTACAAAATAATTTTGTCACAAATTATGACGTTTTTTGTTACGATGAAAATTTGTGACGTCCTTATTGTAACCGTTCATAACCTGTCACAATTCTGTCACAATAATTATATTGCTACGAAATTGTGTTCATTGCGACCAAAAAATTTGTCACAATATAATTATTTTCTTGTAGTGAAAAATGGCTGGCTCTGGGACTATTTACGAGTTGCGGAATTGGATGTATATGCATAGAGATGCTAACGGGAGAGTGACGAAAGAATACCTTGCGGGGCTGGAGACATATATGCACCAAGCAGATTCAACACCGCTCGCCCAAGAAAGTGGTAAGATGTTCTGTCCTTGTCGGAAATGCAACAATTCGAAATTGGCAAACCGTGAAAATGTTTGGAAGCATTTAATAAATAAAGGTTTCACGCCAAATTACTATATCTGGTTTCAACATGGGGAAGGTTATAATTATGATCAGAATGAAGCTAGTAGTAGTAATAGCAATTTTCAGGAAGAACCGGTTAATCATCATTTGATAAAATGAACATAGTTACCATCAGGAGGAGATGGTAAGATTATGATAGGGTTCATGATATGGTAGCTGATCATTCGTAGCTCATGATGAAGATGAAGAACCTAATATAGATGCAAAAAAGTTTACGGAATGTAAAAAACGCGCGATCAACCACTTACAGTGGTTGTAAGAGAAGGTCTCTCTAAATTGTA
>NW_026015457.1:0-45953 GCF_020379485.1 Brassica napus | reverse complement strand
TTTATAAATATATAAATATTATTAAGCACAAAATTATGTGGAATTATTATGGTGGTGGTTTGGGCCATTGAGATATGATCTTGGACTCGCCTTATCTTATATATTTTTAGTTTGCTTTCAATATTAGTTTTCCAAATTAACTCCTTTAAATGTTGAACGCAGCCGACATTTCCGTGATAAAAGAAGTTAAATACTTTTCTGCATTATAAATAAATATCGTTGACAAAAGAAATAAGAAAAAAATTGATAGGGACAGTTTCATAATTTTGTATTGTATATAAGTTTTGTCTTACTTCTTCGCTGTTACTGATATACAGTATAACCTTTTTAAATTAATACTTTATAATTAATATAAAATAAAAATTTCTATAAATAATATAATTTATAATCTCAAATTGAATTTTGGTTCAATTAGTATATCGATAAATTAATATCTCTATAAATTAATTAAAAATTATAGCTTTGGTATAGTTCCAACATTATTAATTTATAGAGATTTCACTGTAAAACCATATGCCAATTCTGAAAAAATGAGTCAAAAAATACTTCATTTAAAAAATAAATATAAAACGATAATCAATAATAAATGTAATTTTTATTTTTTTTATTATTATAAAGTGTTATTTTGAAAATTAATGCAATTTATACATACAACTTAATATATTGCAAACTTTATTAATCATACTAATAATTTTAATAATACTAATAATTAAATAGATATAATAATAAGAACATAAGTACATTTTAGTTATTTTTTAATCTGTATAAAAAATCAAAATGATATTTTTTATAGAACAAAAAGAGTGTCATGTCTTAAGTTATACAAAAAATAATAAAGAAGATTGGTGGGTTAAAGGGGGGGGGGGGGGGGGGGGGGGGGAAGAAAGAACAGCGACCGTCTTCTTCTGTCTTCTCTTTCTTCCTTTCTCTTTGGGAGAGATTTTAATAAGTTTTCTATAAATTATGAAATGGTTTCCAGGATTTGCTGATTAAACTCTTACCACCAGAGAAGAAAAAGAGCTCAAGAAAAAGAAAGCTGGAGAGAGAGCAGATAGAAAACGATAGCTAAAGCTCAATCTTCTATTTCTTTTATTCTCTGCAACTCCAAGGTATTTGCATCTTTCTCTCTCTCTCTCTCTACCATATGTATATGTATATGATGACCGAAGCTGAAAGTGAAAACCTCAAAAGAGATACAAGAAAGAGATGGCGAAGTAAGAAAAACTGTATAATACCTAGTTGACTCCTATCTCTTTCTCTCTTTCTTTTCCTTTTGATATTGTTTTGTTTTTTTGGTTATATAAGATTCTCTGTGTATGTGTCTGAATCCTTACAGGATCCAACAGCTTTGGAAAGAGATATAACTATGAATAACAAGAAATGATATGGGTATAGATACTACAACTCTTCATCATCATAACGCTTCTTGACAACAATTCAGATTCTCTATGTCCCAAGATTATCACCATCCCCAAGGAATCTTTTCCTTCTCCAATGGATTCCACCGACCATCATCTTCCCATCAGGAGGAAGTTGAGGAATCCGCTGTCTCCGGTGCTCCGATCCCGGTTTACGAAACCGCCGGAATGTTGTCTGAAATGTTTAGTTACCCCGGCGGTGGCTCAGGCGAGATTCTTGATCACTCTACTAAACAATTGCTTGAGCAACAAAACCGTCACAATAACAACAACAACTCAACTCTACATATGTTACTACCAAATCATCATCAAGGTTTTGGTTATGCCAACGAGCAACAACAACATCACTTCACGTGGCCATCTTCCTCCGATCATCAGAGTCAAGGAGATATGATCGGGACCGTACACGTGGAAGGTGGAAAAGGTTTATCCTTATCTCTCTCGTCGTCATTAGAAGCAGCTGCTGCAGCTAAAGCAGAAGAATATAGAAGCATCTATTGTGCAGCCGTTGATGGAACTTCTTCTTCTAACACTTCGGCTCATCATCATCATCAATTCAATCAGTTCAAGACTCTTCTTCTTGATAATTCTACTTCTCATCATCAAGCTGTTGGACATTTCGGGTCATCATCATCTTCTCCCATGGGGGCATCTTCCTCTATTGGAGGGATCTATACGTTGAGGAACTCAAAGTACACGAAGCCGGCACAAGAGTTGTTGGAAGAGTTTTGTAGTGTCGGAAGAGGACACTTCAAGAAGAACAAACTTAGCAGGAACAACTCAAACCCTAATACTAGCGGTGGAGGAGGGTCGTCTTCGTCCCCGGAGTAGCCAATGATAATCCTCCTTTGTCTCCGGCTGATCGGATTGAACATCAAAGAAGAAAAGTCAAGCTACTCTCTATGCTTGAAGAGGTAACGTTCTCACACTAACATTCTCTAACCAATGAACTAATCTCCATTAAACTTTTGATTAAATTATATGAACCGTTCTATAATATGATTGAATTGAATCAACCAAATTTATATCAGAAATATGATTTTTCTTCATGGTCTTTTTCCCTCATTTTATCAACCAATTTTTCATAATCTCTAGATATGTATTTTAAATAAAAATTAAATATTTGGAGAAATATCGACTGGTACAAGAACACGACACATGCTCTAGTTGGTAGAGCTTGATTACGCAATCCTACCATCACTTATATAATTTTTTTCTAACTAATATCATTATACTCGTGTTATAGTCTAATGTGACATATATTAATGCATTTTTTTAGTGTTACGACTTACGAGTTTGGTGGCATCGCTTAATCAAATTAACATAAGAAATTAAAGTTAGGATTATTAAGTGATTTAGTCTTCCACCAGATTCATTAAAATTAGAGCTTCCTTCTCCATATAAGTTACCTTCACTACGTAACCAAAACTAGTCCTTGAAGTTACTTCATTATTTATCTTTATAAATATATTGTAGTTGACATTATCTTATTTCAAGAATTAAATACGATAATTGCATATAGTAGGAAAACGAAAGACATATTCTGATTTTTTTGCTCGATTTATTATCTTATCTTACCGTTATTACCTCTGGCAGTTTGTATTTTATCTGGTCAAATTAGCTAATAATAACAAACATAAATAATCAATTTATATCGTTTTATTTTAATTGAATTTTTAGGTAGACCGACGGTACAACCACTACTGCGAACAAATGCAAATGGTAGTGAACTCATTCGACCAAGTGATGGGTTATGGCGCAGCCATTCCATACACCACATTAGCCCAAAAGGCAATGTCTAGACACTTCCGGTGTTTGAAAGACGCGGTTGCGGTTCAGTTAAAACGCAGCTGCGAGCTTCTAGGTGAGAAAGAGACGTCGGGGGCTGCGTCCTCGGGGTTAACCAAAGGCGAAACGCCACGATTGCGTTTGCTAGAGCAGAGTTTGCGTCAACAACGAGCGTTTCATCATATGGGTATGATGGAGCAAGAGGCATGGAGACCGCAACGTGGGTTACCTGAACGCTCTGTTAATATCCTTAGAGCTTGGCTTTTCGAGCATTTTCTTAATCCGTAAGTCCCATCTTATCATCTCTTATCCAAATATTACATATCTACTCTCGCTCTTCGATACTAATATTATTAATCTTCCTTCATGTTGACCATACATTATAAAAAAAAGACTACCAATATATGCATATATATACCATGGCCTTATATTTTACTAACTGACAAATTGTTTTTCTTCGAACTTATTTTGGTTTTGCAGGAAGAATAATTAAAATATTATTTTTTTGTAAAACAGATGTTTTTTCATAAATAAAATAAAAATGAAATGCCTTGAGAATATTTGTAGTTTTCTGAAAATTATGTTTATTACACCAATTTGATTCAATTACAGTATTTTATTCGTTATTCCTTTGCACCACTAGTAAAAACTATCAGTTATAGTGAAAACTAAGAGCACCATTTTCCAGGTTTTCTTACTTTAAAAAATAGTCTTTTAATTTTTTAGTTAAAAATTAAAAAACAATTTTTTATGTTCTCTTAAGAATCCCGTTCTAACTAAAAAATCCTGGATAATGATGTTCTAGCAAGGGTAACAATGCATTGACCTTGAGATTTTCAAGAAAATGGGGTGTGTTTTTGTCAGTGTGTATATGTAACAATTTTTTATGTTCTTTTAAGAATCCCGTTATAACTAAAAAAATCCTGGATAATGATGTTCTAGCAAGGGTAACAATGCATTGACCTTGAGATTTTCAAGAAAATGGGGTGTGTTTTTGTCAGTGTGTATATGTAACATGTTTTGCATGGCAAAGGGATTAAATAACGAATAGTAGTATAATAAAAGAAGTTTACAGAATGAGATCACAAACTTTTAGGCTTTGGGATCGTAATAACATCCTAAGGGTTTCTTTATAGTTTCCTCTTTACTTTGCCTTTAATTCTTTTTCCCATATACTATTATTCAAATAAGTAAAAATGCTATTAGGATAATTACAAAATACGTCTCAGATTTGTCAGTGTTGCAGTGTCATTGGTATATTGTCTCTTAAGAAAGACAAAAACTAAAAGAGAGAAAAAACTAAAAGCTGATAAAAGCAATTTCCTTTCTTATTATTCATCAGAACTTTCTTTATTTAATGTCTGCGGAATTTTACTATTCTGTTGTTAGTGAAGTAAAGAAGAGACGAGTTGTACAGTTCTTTTCTTGTGCCTCTCTGTGAAAAATGTGCTTTATCATGGAAAAAATTAAGTGAAGAAACAAAACAAAAATCAAATGCTTCTTCTATTCTGCAATCAGCTTTTTCTTTTGTCTCTTAGATTCTCACGCCCTTGTAAGGAGAAAATTTGTACCTTTTCTTGCATCTATACTTGATTGTGTTTTTTCCTCTCTTTCTCTTTATATACAAATTTAATAAAAAAATATAATAATAGTATTGGGTTTAGGGTTCTAAAGATTGTGAAGTCATTTTCTGGTCTCTTTCTCAGGTACCCAAGCGATGCTGATAAGCACCTCTTGGCTCGTCAGACTGGTTTATCCAGAAATCAGGTCAGCCTTTATAATAGTATAATATTACTGCTCATACAACAACTCTTTTAGTCACTCATATCTGTAAGTTGCCCAAAAAAAAAAAAAAAAAAAGTCACTCATATCTGTACTTAATTTAAAATTTTACTATATATATCAATCATTTCGTCATGCAAAACCTGATATGAGTGGCTTCGCGTCTATTCTCTTGCATGGATTATGAATATGAAATCATTTTTCTTGGGGCTTGTTTCTTCGTTAAATACATTATATATAACCATATATCACACTAGTATATAGGACATAGAGTTGGAAGAGAGAGATAGTGAGAGACAGACAGACAGAGAGACATAAATACTCAAACTAGGACCATATTTCTCATGTGCATGAAAGTTTGAAGCTTTAATTTCAATTGTAAAGACCAGCATCAAATTCTTGTTTACGTAAATTATCTTGCCACAACTCCTTCATACTCTATATCACAAAAAAAAATATCAAATAAAAAAGTCAGTACAAATGAAAGAATATTTTAATTGTATAAATTAAATATATTTATTTTCAATTTCAATGTACTATAAGTAAATAACGATGAAACTAAAACTTTGATTTGAATAACCACATTAAACTTGGAAAATATATTCCTTTTTAAACTGAAAATAATTCTGGAACGTAATTTTTTAACGGAGTATGAAGTTTAATTTGTCCTTGTATCCGTATAATTTGTTCGCATTTTCTTGGTTTTCAGGTGTCGAATTGGTTTATAAATGCTAGGGTTCGTCTATGGAAACCAATGGTTGAAGAAATGTATCAACAAGAAGCAAAAGAAAGAGAAGAAAAAGAATTAGAAGAAAATCAAAAAGAAGATTATCAACAAACAAACAACAGCAGCAACAACAGTGACACGAAGCCCAATGAAAGCAACTTCACTCTCGTTCAGACAATAACTGCACAAACTCCAACAACGACGATGATGACGCCGACACCTCACGAAAACGACTCTTCATTCCTCCCTTCCTCCGTCGTAACCGCCGCTCCTCACAGCGTTTCAGACGCTTTCACCGCTGCCACGTGTCAGCAAGACGTCAGTGATCACTTCCAGGTTAACGATGGTGTCATAAGATTCGGAACCAAACAGGCTGGTGACGTGTCACTTACGCTTGGTCTACGCCACACTGGCAATATGCCTGATAATAAGAACCCTTCTTTCTCCGTTAGAGATTTTGGAGATTTCTAGTCTGCCTTCGTCGCTTCTCTACTGATTAATCAACTTATAATAGTGTATTTTTTGGTTGTTTATAGGAATATGTTTTAGTCGTCTCTTCACAAACTCTTAAAGTTTCTTTTATGTATCCCCTCTCGTAAGAAGAAGAGAAGTACACATAAATTGATCATATACTTGGCTATAAAAAGTTCTATAATTTTTTAGAAATGTAACTATGTAATATATATTTTAGTTTCTTTTTCCAAATTATGTCCTTAATAATTTTGTATCTACATTAAACTTATTTACATGTTTTAGAATAATGTTTTATACATATTATTATCCCTTCTGCTAAAGAAAAGAAAAACATATTAATATCCGTGCCAAAATTTTGTAATTCTTTTTAAGTTGGGATTTTTACTTTTGGACAGCATATTTATGTTTTGTACAGCAGTTTGATGTTGTGATTATCTACATAATTTCAAATAAAATCTAGTTATTATTGATATGATCCTAACTAAATGTCTGCAACTTTGTTTAGATGATAAAGTAATATTGGTAGAATATGGTTTTGTTCAGATTATACCCCTACCAATTTTTTGTTTGTTTTAGATTAATTAGGCTTATGCTGACTTAAGGATTCTTCCACTTGATAGAACCTTTTTAAAACATATTCTTCTATTTGATTTTACTGTTAAACGACAAAGTAATAGGAAAACGCCATGACAATTAAGCGACATTATAATTTCCTTGTATAACGAGATTAATCTCCTTACTTACTACAACTATGTGTTCTTAATTTATTAATGGCAACGAAGTACGTTTGGGACACTAGATCGTCTTATTAACAATTGTATTCTTTTCAGTTTATATAAAAACGGTTTAATACGTCAAATCAAATTCATGTATGTTATGTGCTTCTTTCCCTCTCAACAACATAATTTCCCTAAAATTCCAAAGGTTTGGTTACATGTCATATATATAGGCATATCTCAACCGAGACGCTAACATTTTAATTCCACAAAAAGGCGCTAAGAGCTCATTGGTATGGTGCTACTCATTCCTTTGTTTACAATAGGGACTCATTACTTGTTCAGTTTCCTTAAAAGTCACTTAAGTAATTTTGTCAAGGAACATCTACATTTCACCTAAATCCATATATATTTGCGTGAATTTATATTCCACGTATATATATGTACATCATGCCATATTATGGATAAAAGATTATTTATAGTCTGACTGTTTACAACCTAATCAGTTCCGTTCACGACATATACGATCGATCTATGATGTGTACTTAAGATGTTGAGCTTCGATACACGCGCGCTTACCTTAACTGGTTGATAACAGATTACATGAGTACACTTAATTTTCAAATATTTTTTATTTAATTATTAAGGATTGCATAATATTACTACTTAGTTAAGAGAAAAAAAAGATTGCATAATATTAATGCATCCATGTTTGATGCATAATCTTTGTAAGAGTTTTAGGTCGTAGTCTGTAACTATCATAAATTTTAAACAGTGGACCTTTTTTTTTTTTTTTGAGAAACAACAGTGGACCTTTTTCCTAACAGTTCTTTTGTTCATTTATGTGTTAAACCTACGAATAATGATATTCTACGAAGAACTACTATTATACATTTTACCACAAATGATTTTGTATATTTTATGAAAAAATAAAAGTGCCGCCTGGCCTGACTGACCTAATAAACTTATTAAATGCACATGATATTTTTTTTACGTAAGTACATTTATTGCAATCATAGTGGTCCATTTTTTAATCCTTTCTTGTCTGACCACTGTCCTTTAGCTAATAGCTAACATACTCTTCTAAAAAAATTATAGTTGGAAAATTTCATATACTGATTTAATTCATTATCATTTTGGGCTGCTATACAAAAGTTTTAAATGTCAATTTGTTTTGTCTTTTACTTATAGGAAAATAAATAAATATACATGACAAGAAAATCCATATGCATGAGTCTTAGATTCTTGATTTTAATACTGGAGGGCCTGCCATTTTAATAATCCATATGCAAACGTACGCATATGCTGTCAAATTTATGTCTAGCAGTGCGTGTGGATGGTTTTACCACGCATGATGGGTTTTCATGCATCATAAAATTTAACAAGGTACTCTCTGATGTATATCCCCTATATATTATTTGAAAAGCATTGCAATATTTTTTTTTGTAGCCACATGTCATCAATATAATGATTCTTAGAATCTTTAGATAAATAGGTTGGTCCATCTAAATATATAATAAGTTTTTATTAAACCACAATAAATACATTATTAATGTGCTTCATTATTTCCTAAAATAAGATTACGGAATTGCCTAATGTGGCTAAATTATATATGACAATTAATGATTTTGAATAATAAAGATTTGATAAAAATAAGTGTGTATTATAATTATATTTGTTTAATTTTAAGCTATTAAAATAAATTAAACAATCATAGAAACCATATAATAAAAATTAAAAAAATTATTTATATATTATATTTTTGAATTTTTTAAAAAAGAGTATAAATTACTAAAACTGTTAAAAGTTTCACATTCAAATTTTGTGATCTATGATTTAAAACTTTTGTTATGACATGATACAAATAATTAAAAAATAATATAAGTTGTAAGTCTCATTTAATAAGTATCAAAAATAAAAGATATATAAATATATGTATCATTTTAAAACTATATGCCATATAAAAATACATAAATATCTTAATTTTGAAATTTACTTTGAACATTTTTTTGATAAAAATTTTGAAAAAATATTGACAACTTAATTTTTTAAAATATTATAAATTACTTAAATCATTAATTCTACAGTAAAAATTTTGTTATCACTAATTTAGACTTTTTGCTATAACAGATACAAATGATAAAAAATATTAGCAAAAAGCATCATCTAATCAATATTAATATTAAAATATACCATATATATGTTACTATCATTTAAATTTAATTATATATCATATCAAATAGAAAAAATATTTTTTCGATTTATAAAATTTATTTATATGTTTGCACCAATTTAATTATATAAGTAGTAGATAATAACTTTTTAATTATTCAATATATATATATATATATATATTATTTCATAATATATTATAAACATATAATATATAAAATAATTTATATATATAATGTTCATCCTGCGCAAGGCGCAGGTCTTAACCTAGTATTTATTTATTTTTGAAACACAACGTTTGATGTATATATACTACTTTTTTGGTGCAATATGTACTACTTTATATGTATATATAGTTAAGCTCCCTTTTTAAAAATCTATACTAGTTAAGCGCTCGAGTTATTATGTTTCATAATATTGCACCGCAAAATAATATTTTGAAGTTAATTAGTTGGTATGTGTGTTTTTTTTTTTTTTCTTGAACACCAGTTGTATGTGTTTTACACAACGTTTTTATCGTCGTAGTCTCCTAGAATTGAATGGAGTAGAAGACGAAGATACCAACTTGTGTGGACTCAATTGTTTTAGAGTGGGGCCTATTTAAAATGGTATTGGGTTTGGGCCCATGTCATCATGGAATTTAGCGATCGCCGAATCCGATGGCCGATGGCTACCCATCACACAATCATACTTTATGATCAAATAGGTCCCCTCATTAAAATTTTGTGTAAATATTCGACCATATAATTGCATATCCCTGTTATTTTGTTTAAAGGTATTACTCTATATTCTATTCCAAAATAGTGTAATCCCAAAATGGAGTTGAGTTTTGCTCTACTGTATTATTCCATTTTTTATTCCAAAAAAGAACATTCTCAATTGATTCTCTTTTTATTTAGTTAATAATTGTTAATAATACCTTTAATTTATAAAAAATTAAAAATTAACCTCAATTATTTTATGTTTACAAAACTTCCATAAAAATATATTTTATTTAAATTAAATATTTATTATTAAAATACAATAAATCATAAAATATATAAGATACCATATTCTTTTTACTAATGAGCATAAAATATTTCCCACAAATGATTAACTAATATATTTAGCAACGAACAATGATTTTTTATTTTTAATTTTTCTAAATCGAGCAAGAAAATTCTTAAATTGGACATTTTCATTTTCTGTAATTTCAATATCTACGGATATAGCTTCTCTTCCAACTTCAGTTGGTACGATTATTATCATATATATATAATTTTCCTAATTCTAAAGCAAAATTTTGCATTAAAAAGAATATAAAGAAGAAAACAAAGTTTTGTTTTGTAATTTGAATTTCATATGGGATTCAAATGTTTGTGCATATATCAAACTCAACACGTACAAATGTTATCAAATCAAAATGTTGACCCACAAGATAAAAAAATTCATCTATTATATGTGAACAATATTTCACTGATCTTGGTAGTTCCGAAATAAATTTACCGGATTATTAAATCTTTATTTTATATTATATTTTTATTTATTTATGTTTAGTTTTGATTTTTAATAGTTTATGCATCTTTTATGTAAAATTATTAAAAAATATTTTTTGGAATATATTTTTTAGGAATATCATATTTATTTTCAGGTTATTGTATTATTTTAAATATTATTTAAATATAAAATAAAAACATTCAAAATTAAAAGGAGTATTTCATAAATAAAAAAAGTCAACTCCAAAAAATTACTTCATAAATAGAATAATCCGAGTCATTACTCTATTTTGGAATTGGATATAGAGTAAGAATGGAGAAGATTTTACTCCAAAATAAAGTGGAAGTAAAAAATGGAGTAGAGTTGGAAATGCCCTAAAGACTAACGACTAAGGAGCACTTGTTAATGGCGAAGGGCTGCTATTCTTTAGTTACAAAACTATTTTGGATATAACTATATTTTAGGGTTTATTTTCCCAAGAAATATATGGAATGAATTATTGGAGTTTATTTCAGTCGAGTATTTCAATTGCTATATAATTCTTGGCTGTAAATTATCAAAAGAATTAATTAATCTTACTAATTCTATTGTTAATTTAATAGCCAGCTAATATATAGTGCAACGTGAACTATTCTGTTTCTTGACTGTAAATTATCAAAAGAATTAATTAATCTTACTAACTATTGTTAATTTAATAGCCAGCTAATATATAGTGCAACGTGAACTATTCTGTTCATGCCGTTGTTTGGCCATGAATGAATCTGCTTAAAGCTAGAAACCACAAATGTCTTCTTAGTAACATGCATTACCCGAGTTTGATGAATATAATTGTGATGCAATAACGATGCTAAGAGCATCTCTAGAAATACTCTCTATTTTAGAGTTTTCAAAACTTTATATTTGAAGTTTCAAGGTGTTTTTCTCTAAAAAACCAAAACTTTAAATTTAACTTCAAAATTATATATATTTTACACTATATCTTTATTTTGGTCATAGTTAATATAAATCCATTAACCTTTTATAAATAACTAGTTCTCCTTCCATATCAATATAAGTGGTTTTGAAGAGGTTTTATTTTGTTCCAAAATAATTGATATTCTCACTAATCTATATATAAAATTTAATGTCATTTGAAATCTGTAACCAATTACAAAATAGTGTATATTTTTTTCATTGGTTTAACTAATTTTATTTAATGTTATTTTTATGCAACCAAGATAACTTACATAAAATTTTGTATTTTCTTAATCCTTGTGAAAAAACCTTAAAACCCACTTAAAATGATACAGAGGGAGTACATATATTAAAATATTACAGTAATATTAATTAGTAAAATATTCCAATAAAATATAAAATTATAAATATAAATAGATAATTAAATATTAAACTACATGAAAATACCACATTGTTTCATAACAAATTATTTCCGTAATGCTTCATCTTTAGTTATACAAAATTTGTTAAGACAATATTTTAGTTTTTGGAGGTTACAGAGCAAATTAACTATACTATTAGTATTGTTGTAATATTTAAATTTGTATAATAATTATATCTTCATGTATCTTTTCAAATTTTTTTTAATTAAGTTTCTTTTGTAATATCTTGTTGTCTAACCCTAGTTTTAAAATAGTATAAATCTTATCTGAAATTTTTATTTAATTTTATGTGTAAAATTTGTATTTAAAATAATAAATTTGAAATATTTAGGATATACAAAAGTTTTAAGAATCAAAACGATAAATGAGAAAATACATAATAATCATATATGTGATGTGTAGTTAATTATAAAGACTAAAATACAAACAAAAAGATGAAACTTTAAATAAATATGAAACTTTGAAGTTTCCCTCTTTAAAACTCCAGTTTTGAAGTTTTTTTTTGTGAACAAAAAATTATATATTTGAAGTTATAGAGTGTTTTTTGGAGATGCTCTAATACAATTTAACTAGGTTAAGATCCGCGCCTTGCCCGGGATGAACATTATAGGAGAAATTACATTTTTACCACTTTTCAGTTTTACCACCACTAAAGAGACATTTTCAAAAATACCTTCTTCACTAAGTGGTAAAAGACTCTTATGCCCTTGTTATTATATATATAATAAATCATTATTTAAATAAAAAAAATAAAAAAATAAAAAATAAAAAAATAAAAAAAAATAAAACTTTTTTTTTTATGTTTTCGAATTATACTTTTCCAAATTCGAACTTTTTTATAAATTTTTTTTTTCGAATTTTTTTTATTTTTTTTTCAAATTTCTTTTTGAAAAACGAAAATTATGTTTGAAACTATTTTTTAAAATTTTTTATATTTTTTTAAGTATTTATTTATATATTTATTATAATCCTAAATTTCACATTCCAAAAACCCTACCCCACCCCTCAACTCTAAACCCTAAGTCTAGATTAGTTAACCCTAAGAATATAATTGTCTTTTACCCTTCATTAAAAGTGAGGGTAAAAGTGGTTAGTGTAAACTTGAAAAGTAGTACTATGAATGTGCTATTTGTGGCAATTTCCCAACATTATATATATAATTTTTTTTTATACATTATATGTTTCTAACATATTATGAAAATAGAAAATATATAATGAATAATTAAAATAATGGTAACTATTACTTATATAATTAAATTAGTGAGAACATATAAATAAATTTGATTAATCCAAAAAATATTTTTTCTATTTGATATGGTATATAATTAAATTTAAATGATAGTAACATATATATAGTATATTTTAATATTTATTAAATGTTTATTTCTGCTCATATATTTTTTTATCATTTGTATGTGTTATAACAAAAAATTTAAATTACTCATAACAAATTTTCACTGTGAAATTAATAGTTTAAGTGATTTATAATATTTTTAAAAATTAAGTTGTCAATATTTTTTAAATTTTTTATCAAAAACAAATTATTCACAGTAAATTTCAAAATTAAGATATTTTTATATTTTTATACGGTCATATAATGTAATTTAAAATGATATATATATCTTTTACTTTTAATACTTATTAAATGAGACTTTCAACTTATACAATTTTTTTAATTATTTGTATCAAGTCATAACAAAAAATTTAAACCATGGATCACAAAATTTGAATATGAAATTTTTAACAATTTTAGTCATTTATAACCGCTTTTAAAAATTCAAAATATAACATATAAAGAAATTTTTTAATTTTTATTATATGGTTACTATGGTTTTTAATTTATTTTAATAGTTTAAAATTAAACAAATATAATATAAGACACCCTTATTTTTATCAAACCTTTATTATTCAAAATTATTAATTATCATATATATACTTTAGCCATATTAGGAAATTCTGTAATTTAATTTAAGGAAATAATGAAGCACATTAATAATGTATTTATGGTTAGTTTAATAAAAAACTTATTATATATTTAGATGGACCAACCTATTTTTCTAAGAATTCTAAGAATTATTCTAGTTATGATACATGGCTACAAAAAAAATGTTGTAATGCTTCTCAAATAATATATACTAGATTTTGACCCGCGCTTTCAAAGCGCGGGATTATTTTCGAAACATTCCAAATTTATTTGATATAAATTTGTATTTTAATTGTATCTACACTTAGATATTACGAATGAAACATTATATTCAATGTTTTGAAACCCGATCCGATCCGCAGTTAAATTGCCAAATTCGGTAGTTCATAAGTAATCCATTTTAGTTTAAAAAAAACTGTTATTTAAAAATTCTATAAAACCCGTAACAACCGCTAAAACCCGAGATCTGGTTATCGGTTGAACTGATAGATGACCCAATATGTAATCCGGTTTGATTTATTATTATATTTTGAGTATTGTAATATATATTCATGAACGTTCAGAAGAATAGTGAATATATTATGAAATTGATATTCCAATTTTAATACAATTTTAGTCCAACTAAAATTCCATCTTGTTAATGGATTAATATTTGAGTGGATGCATATTAAAAATAAAATAGATTTGAGCATCAATAATGTGTATACGTCTATTACAAATTAATGATTTACGTTTTCAAAAAAAAGTATAATTGTTTATTTAGTTATTAGATACTTTTTGATGTTTTGTCTATGGCTTATTTTAAATTTAAAATTTAATTTCATTATTCGCATTAGAAATGTAAATATTTATAATTTTAATTTTGATATATATTTTAATATATTTAGTTCTTAATTTTTTTATAATTTATATATATAATTTTATTTTTAAACAATTAAAATATTGACTCTTACTCTCTGGCTTCGATTTATGTTAATGTAATGTTTTATGATATATTTGTGTTAATATATTTGTTCAATTAGTATATATTTGATATATATATTTTATGTCTGTTTGAGTAATCCGTAAAAAATATATTCATAAAACTATCAATAGTAACATGTTTCATCATATAATTACTGTTAATATTTATTTTATAATATGTATTTATATATATTTTAGTACTCTACTATAAGAATTATATTTTTATGTATTTGGTGAGGGTTTTGAACAATTTTTTTTTTTGCATTTGGATTAATATATAGTTGTATATATACGAATGAATATATATATATATATATTATTTATTACATTAATAACTAAAACATAATTGATTAGTTATTTGAATTTTGAATTAATATAAATTAAATTCATTAGTTTAAAAAATAATAGATTAGTTAGTTAGTTCCTTAATTTTAGGTATAATGTATATTTAACAATTAAATTAGATATGAGTAGAATAATAGAAAATGTAATTAAATATAATTGTCCAACCTAGACTATTTGTAAGTAGATAAAAATTGCTTCTGTTTTAATAGTATTGATAGGGGATATGAGATATGTGTTGGCCGACACTAATAAGTTACAAAATGAATACGTTATATGTGTGTATTAATATAAATAGTAAATATACAATAAATGCATTGGGGTTCCTGAACAGAATGATTGTAGAACAGTGAAGGTACAGTATTGTTGGAATAATTAAATTTTAGAGGACATGTCGTATCTTCTTGTTGTCTTATCTCCATATGATGTGAAGTCTGGCCTCATAGATAATTTACATAAGTAGACAAAAAAAGATAATTTACATAATTTCACATAAGTAGCATTGGTCGAATGGATAATATTTGTTGCTATTAAGGCTCTGAATGGTGACTACGGTTTAAACGGTGCGGGATAAGCAGTTCCATTGCGGTGCGGTTCTAACAGTTATAAAAATATATAAATATATAGCATGTTTAGAGATTTTTGTTACTGTTAACTGCAAGGCGAGACGCGACGATGGTCACTATTTGAAGCCTAAAATTGACATGTGACTCTCAACCTTGCCTGTTACAAATTCATCCAAGAAAATCCTGACAAAAATATGAACCTAAGAATTAACACGTTATTTCAGAAAAAAAAAACAAAAAACAAAAACTAAAAATGATGTTTTTGGGATTATACTGTTTAGTATACATTTTGGAGTATCTTTTACCCATATTCGTTTACCATTAAACTGTTTTTTTTTGTATTTATAATGTAAATGGTAAGATGTGAAGTATTATCATGAAACAGTGGTTTGATTATATTGTTTTTCTTTCTTTAGTTAAGCAAAGATCTTTCATGTTTTGATCTTTTACCATGGTCGGATCTGGAATTAATTTTGAGGATTATAAACATTGCTTAAGAATTTTAATATTTTTTTGTTTTCATAATTTAGAGACCTATTTCGTAGTTTTATTTAGAGACATATAATTTCTAAAATGTTTAAGAACCAAAGCTAATGTTTCATTAGGTTGTGCTCAGAGTCGGCCATGTCTCTTATTGCTTGTGGCCTCCCTAGCGTCACTTGCTAGTTTATAAGAGCATGCCCATTGGAAGTTTTAACTCTAAATTCACACAAGTTCTAAGAAAAAAAAAATATAATAAGCTGTCTTTTGTGAACCTATATCCTGCAGTCTCTCCGTAAGAGGCGGTATCACTACTATTTCGCAGGTCCTACGACACGTTGCAGCCTACGATTAATCCGCTTATTTTTGTTTTTTTTTTGAAGTCAAACGAAAAGGATTAAAAAAAAATCAATAAAACTATCTTGAAAATCGAGCCTCCCAAGTTCACTGATGGGGATAGGGATGCTCTAATTCATCCTTTTATTTAGATCCAGAACGCTAACTTATTTGGTTCTCGTTATTTACCCAACACGGCATATCTCCTCCTCTAGCGTATATAGAATCAACATAAACAATTAATATGCAGAATCAGGTGTAATAATAATTTAACTCAAGAAGATTGGAGCCAGAGGCGGGCCCACTAAGACAAATATGGTGTAAAATAACACCCCTTAAATATGATAAATTTGAAAATGCTGATAGAAACATTGAAGATTTTTCAGCATTTTTGGTTTGAAGTGTACTTTGACCTAGATTAAAATGAATTCTGAGCCCACCACTGATTGGAGCTAATGTGAAGTAACATGCAGTCGTTAAGTGAGAGTTTAGTTTACTTGTGTAAGAAAATTTACCATTTCATAAAGTGACGTGGCATCCAAAAAATGAATAAGTATCTCGATAATAAGAAAAAATTCTAAGGTATACAAGACAGAACCTCCCAAAGATTAGGTTATATGAAACAGAGAGATCAAGCTTGGCTCAGTGTTTAGAGTTTTGGTGAACGAGGATTCTTGTGAGAGACACAACTGTAGTCGTGAAAAACCTTGACACTACAAAAAAAAGGTTGATGTGCAAGGGAAAAACTTTGCAAGGGATTTGCTTGGGACAATGTTCCCTTGCAAAATGATTTTAGTCAATATTCTCTTCAAAAATTTTGCAAGGGATATATTTTTCTCGAAAATACTTAGCGAATTTACTAATTGTTTTTTTTTAACGCTAGATAATAATGTTATTACAAATTATAAAAAATATTACATATAATTCTACAGTCGACATTTCAACCGGTCTTAAGAGAATTCACGACTGACTGCATCACCTGAGCTGCCGTATGGGATATGTGCTTAACGGTACCCCTTACGCCTTGTTGCAGATCTCTTGATGTAGAAGCACTAATGAACCATTAGTCAAACCACTAGACCAAAAGGGCTTCCGCATTTTTTCTAGTTGTTTAATATACACTTTCACAATTTCTTAGAAAATCTATTGGATATGAGCAACGGATCTGGATTGTTCCCTCACAATTTTCTAGCAAAATTTCTAGGAATTTACAAGGGAACTTTTTTTTTATCAAATACTGGGAATAAATCTACTCCGGAACTAGAAGAAGCGCCTAAATTACTAAGAACAAATAGTCATTCATTCCCAACATATGCAACAACAATTTTTTTTAAAAAAAAAATTACAATATTTTGAATACATTGTAAACTAAACATAAACCAAACCAGTAGTATAATTAATCTAATAATTTTTAATTAATTTAAGAATTTTAATTAAACTAATTAAACCATGTACTAAAAAAATCCTAAACAACCCCTAAACTACCAAACCCTAACCTACCAAACTCTAAACAAAACCCTAAACTAACAAACCATAAAAGAAGCCCTAATCTACCAAACCCTCAACAAAACATTAAACTACCAAACCCTAAACGAAGCCCTAAACTACCAAACCAAATCTACTTACCGTATACCAAACGCTAAACTACATTAAATCAAACCCTAAACTACGAAACACCTAAACACTTGTGGTGGTGGCTTGCCGCGGGCGTTCCTGTGTGGGCTTTCTCCGGCGAGGCGAGGAAAGATAGCTGGAGAGGAGATACGACAAGGCTCTGAGTAGGTGAGAGAGTGAGTAGATCCGATGAGGCTATGGCTCAATGAGAGAGAGTTGATCCACAGAGGTTGTGAGAACGAGGAAGAAGAGCACCTTTGGCAAGGAAGAAAGTTGGCTTCGGCGAGGAAGAATAGTAGATCCGACGAGAGTGAGAGAAAACAAGATCAGTTCGGCGTCAGGAAGAGGTCTCCGGGTTTCGTTTATGGGTTTTTGTAAATAATTCGGAAAATCAATTCTAGTTTATTACAAGTTTCATTGTGTGTTTCGGTTTTGGAACATGATTCCCAACACTTAAACTAATTTCCTGATATACTCCATATCTAGTTTGTCAAGTTTCTGACACTGGACAAATTTCCCGAAATATTTACCGAAGTACATTTTGAAACACTATACTTTCATATTAAATACATTATCCAAAACCAAAACCGTAAAGAAAACCCAAACGAAACCCCAAAACAATTTTTCTTAGGTTATGTAGATTCTTGGTCTGGACTGCTGAACCGGCTGGGGTTAGCTGTTGAAGCCGGATTTTTCAATCCGGACTCTCTGTTCGGTTAGTGTTTGAAGGTCAAGACATTGAAGGCCGGTGGTATTGGGTCTATTCTGGATATGCGCCTCCGACGTTAATACTATTAGTACAAGCACATCAAACAGATCCTTTGGTTACTAATAGTTTGGTCACATAATAGATTTTTGAAATAGACTTAGTTTCGTCGTGCATGTACTTGAAGTCGAATTTAGGAGGATTAAGGGATGATTCATCTGAATCGTGGAGTGAATTCATCTAAATGTAGTTGAAAATACAATGATGGAGATTAAGTAGACTTGAATCTAATTTAGTGATTCATAGTGATACTAGATAACATTATAGTACCTGTAATATAATCTATGTTGAGGTTAAAGCTTTGTACCAAAATTAATGTGAAGTTGAGCAAAAATAGAAAAAGAAATAAAACATTTTTGGAAATGGCTTAAAGACGTCTTGGAGATGCTCTCATGTCAGCGGTTATTGTTAATAACCGGAAGATGCCAAAGAACTAGAGTTTGGAATCTTGTCGGTTATTGATCCGGTTTATCATCCCTGCGATCGATTTCCATAAGCTACCTGGTTTTGATCTCCATAACTAGTACTAGAGTTTGAAGATCCCAAACGTGAAGGAAAGATATGGAAAAAAAACCAAGAAATCTTTTTATGGTTTCTTCTCTTTTAATGGCGTTTTTATTTGCTTATTCTGCATCTGTACAGCTTAATGATTCTGGTAATTCACTTTGTCTCTTCTTCTCTCTTTCTCTCAAGATCATGTTAAACTTCACAAGTTGTGTGTTTCATGCAGATTGGTATCTTTGGTTTCCTCTGTACGCACTAGCTTCTGCAGTTAATCTGATCAACTCCAGAAGAATATGTAATAAATCAAGAAGAATTAGACAGATGACGAGTACAGCTCTTAGCTTGGGTTTGTTCTTGTTGGTTAAAGTCATTACGGAGGATGTCATAACAGAGAGAGTTGGAATCTTGTCTTTGGATCTCACTCATAGAGTTGTGAGAGAGAAGATCGGAAGTGGTTTGGTGATAGCTTCTATGGTTCTGCAACTACAAGCTTCTTGTTCAAAACGGAAAGAGAAGTCCGTTGACTTTGGTAAGAACAAGAACATGGTTCAGTCTCTGGTTTGAGAAAAGTCAAAACACATTTCAAAACTTGACTCTGTTATTGTTGATTTTCAGGGATGGCTGCAACTGTAATCTTTGGCTATGGACTTCCCTTTTGGTTCTTCACTATACAGAATGGAGAAATCAAGATTTGACTCCTTTTCTTGTTGGTTATGTATGTTTTATTCATTTTGCAACTTGTTAATTTATATCGCAAGAAATTTTCACCAACATAAAATTTGAATTTTCTTCAATCTGTAACAGAAAAACGAACAATATTTGGTCGATCGCAACATGCAAATGAACATGAAAAAGAAACAAAGCTGTCTAATAAGATTCAATGAGAAAGAGAAAGTAAAAGATTGAAACAAATCTGCAAGGAATTGACTTTAAAAAGCCAAAAACTAACAAAAATGACCTCTGCAATTTGTAGCTCTACAATGGCATGAATGTTCATTTTCTTGGTGAAAAGATTAAAAAAAGGCTATGTACTGGATTCGTCTCTTGTCTGCTTCTTGCTGATCAAGAACTTCTCCGATGTATTCACAGACGGATGTACCACGCAGTATATGTTCACAAGCTCGTACTCCCCATCCCTGTGGGATTTGATCAGTCATGTATACTGGAGCCTGAAGCAAAGACAGATAGATAGACACAACTAAAAAGGATGATGTCTCACACCTTGCTTTCTGTTCTAAAAACTTCAAGTTTAGTGCGGATTCCATTCTGTAAAACTCGATTGTAACATGTCCTAGAGCATCCGCAGAGTTCATTGCATTCATAAACAGGATAAACCTCCTGTAAAACATTTCCACAAACAAATCACATGTAGTTGAGTGACATTAACAAGACTCTTAAAGTTACCTCCAAGATGTCAAGATGATACGTTCTTTGTCATCATATGGGAATCTACACCTCATGGACTTTCCATATACGTCTCTAGCTTCCTCAAAATCGTTACCGAAAAGGTATACATGATCACAAGTTAGAGGCGAGCATACTGAGCCAGGACAGACACACCTGTGTTGCACCTTCTGCATGGGACAAATAAAAAACAAATGTCACAACAGAGAGAGAGAGAGAGAGAGAGAGAGAGAGAGAGAGAGAGAGAGAGAGACAATCTTGTTTTTTCATATTAGGACAAAGCGAGAATACCTCCTTGGCAAAAACCGAACTTAGCCTACAGCAAGCTGAGCGAGCCGCAGACAAGATGTCATGGTTACTAGGAGTTGTTTCGCTTTCTGAATCTTTGACAACAATATTTTAGAAACCACAGAACAGTGAGCATCAAAATTTTGTCACTAGGAGGAGATGGTGGTGGTTTAGAATCTTGCTTCCTCCGCTTCATGTTTCTAATCCTATATGAGACTGCTCCAAGGCTTTTCTTGAATTTATCAGGACGGCTAAGCCTAACAGAACTTGGTTCCATGTGTTTCTGCCTGATGGTGACGACCAAGGTCAGGTAATAAATTGAATTTCAATCCACAGAACTTGCAAACATACTTATGTGAAGTCCCTGCTTCAGGGTTTTGATAGACTCACCACTAGTCAATCTGCTGCACTCAGAAGGATGCACAGCTTGCACATGTGTTAGCAACTGTTCTTTATCTCCAAAGTTTCTGCCACAAGGAATACACTGAAGAAGCATGCACTTCTCTGCAATCTGCACGTGATGTCTCTCCTCCACATGAGCTTTCAAAAGCAATAGATATCACCTTCATTGGTCCACCTCACACTGTCTCCCTTTGGATTCAATGAAAGCTATGCATTGCTGACTCTTATTTCCAAAACCAAATGGTTTCTTCATAACCGATTCGTTTATGTTTCTGTCTTGTCCTTGAGACAATTCATTAGACTCTTTTTCTTCAACAACAATGCCATCCCATAGGACCAAACCATTCATCACATGGGTATTTTCAGTATCAGATTCCATCTGTGATGCGTTTCCTGTTTCTCCACGTCTAATCTCTAGTTTTGGTCTTTTACGGCTCGCATGGACATCTGAGTTGAAGATGCTTTTACTACCATTCTGCTGTTCTGTTGTTTCTGCAACACTGCGACGAGAACCATTTTGTAACGTAATGCTTCCATGTTTTCCATTCTGACAACACCATTAGTTGCATCTGATGATCAGAAATGGATTTGACTTTGTTCCATCTGATACAGTTGTCAAACTCCTATACACATACAGTTGTATGGTTGCAAATGGTATATTATACACATGTATTTTGCATATATCTGCTTAGTGAGATGGGATTTGATGACAAGAAAATGCAGAGTAACAGACACAATCGTTCCATGAGGTTACTTCTTTAGCTCTGTTTCAATTTTCTATTTGGGTAGTCAAAGTTTGTGTATCTGTTGAAGTGTTTAAGTTTAAGACCAAAAAAGATTTAGCCCTGAATCTTTGGACTGTTTTTGATTGGTTCTTGGAATCTTTGATAACTTTACCTTTTAGCTGGACTGTTCCTGAAAAGAAAGAGATTGAAGAGGATAATAGCATTGACCATTCTCTTTCTGCTTCTCAACGCTTTAAGCGCGTGAGTTAAAAACCAACAACAACTTTCTTTTCTGGTTCTTGTATCTTCATAACTCTGATCCATGTGTGAGACGTTGCCAATCTTCGCTCAACCAAAGTTCCATGGGAACTAAGATATCAGATCACATAGTCATGGCACCAAACAAGTTATCAGAGGAAATGATAAAGTGTGCATCAGCTATATACTCCGACCCTCACAACGGTTTCTCATCCCCAAGCGAGTATGATACGTGGAGTCTAAGCTTCATGAAAAACTTCGATGATCAGTTCAAATTAAGCGGACCTTATAGCTCAATGATTGAAGTGTCACACATTCATCAAAACCATAGGAAAGGAGGACGAGACCTTGACTTTATGAATCGAAACTTCAGGTCACAGTTTTTATATAAGAAATTTCACTCAGTTTATTTAAAATGGTGATAGTATTCATTGGTTTTTGTATTCTTATACAACTTGCTCATCAAGAAACTGGAAAGTGTTGATCCAAGAAAGCTGTCTCACCAAGAGAAACTAGCGTTCTGGATTAACATACATAACCCACTTTGTCATGCACGTACGTGGTGTTTCTCCTCTGTAGTCCTTTGATCTAACCCTATGTCTTCGTTGTACTTATACTAGTTTTTTTTCACCACAGCAGACGTTTTTAGTAAATGGGGTTCCACAGAATAATGGGAAACGGTTCTTACTGCTCACCAAGGTAATACCTATCAACACTTTTCTTGGTTTGATTTGGTTTGCTTCAAGAAGATAATTTAAATGCCATTTTTATGTATGTATATATTTTCCAGCCAGCCTACAACATAGGAGGTCGCATGGTAAGTGTAGAAGCAGTACAGAGTTATATTCCACGCATCAGGATGCCTCGTCCTGGCCAGGTAAGACTCGCTTCTTGAGTATCTCACAACTACAATATTATGTTCTTAAGTTTTCTTTCTTTTTATTTGTAGTGGGTGAAGTTATTACTCTTTCCAAGAAAGTTCAGAACCGGAGATGAGCATCAAGGATATTCCCTCGACCATTCCGAGCCTCTCTCCTATACTTTGCTCTTTGTTCAGGCAACCATTCTGATCCGGCCGTAAGTAGAGAAATCTCTATACTTCTGTGAAAAGTTAAGAGATCTTGAATGTGTCTTCTTTGGCTGTAGATTCGTGTTTATACGCACAAGGGAATATACCAAGAGATAGAAACCGCAAAAGAGGAGTACAGTCGCGCAACGTTTGGTGTAAAGAAAGACCAGAAGCTAGTCTTACCAAAGATCATCGAGTCTTTTAGGAAAGATTCAGGGTTGAGTCAAGCGGCATTGGTGGAGATGATTCAAGAATGTCTCCCAGAGACAATAAAGAAAAGAGTAAAGAAACTTTGCTCTGAGATCTCAAAAGAGCATTGTTGAATGGACTCCTCATAGTTTCGTGTTTAGCCAGAGAACTATTTGGTTAGATGAATCTATTTCTTTAAAAGAATAGGTATGTGTACATTATTAAATCAATTCTCTTCTGTGTACATAGTAAATTAAGAGTAAATTAATTCCCTTATTTTTTTTTCTCTTAAGACCTTGAGTAACTTGCTCACCCATACATTATTTCATTTAATTATCACTTGAAATAACCAACCTACTAGGTGATAATCCGCTCCATGCGCGAAGCGAAGAGATTTTAAAAGTATTATAACTTTTAATATGTAGACATAATGTCAGTTAAAATCATAGTAAAAAATATATGTAAAAAAGTACGGAATATAGCTAAGAATTTTAGTATGTTAATATAAATTTATATGCGATGGACTTTAAAATTAAATTGTATATTTGTTTGCATGCGAGTAAATTATAAAAGAACCACGTCCAAATTTTGTTTTCGTACAGGTTAAAATAACCAATTCAAGCAAATCATAAAGTTCCCTTATTTAAAAGAACCACTTCCAAATTTTCATTCAAATCATTCGAGTTTACATTCGTATATTTTGTTACCTTATTTAAAAGAACCACTTCCAAATTTTTGAACAAATCATAAAATCTCTCTTTGGAAGGAGTTAATATGTTGTCTTATTTAAATCCCCGTTTTTTTTTTTTAAATCCGAATGTAATCAAGCGTAACAGACTGACCACATACATAATCCGATCATTTTTTTGAAATCCAAAAATCTTATAGTATAATGTTATGACCAGTGGTACTTGTTTGTAATTATTCTAGTTGATAAAGGGCTTTTTTACAAATGAGGTGATAGTGAATGTGGTGATGACACTTAGGAAATGACACTCATGTAATAAACACATGAGGCCAAGGTTATTTTTTATCAATGCTCCTCAATTAATAATAAAGGGATTTTTTTAATAGGAAATTGCTAAAATAATCCATAACACCTTTTACTTGAATTATAATCTCCTAATCACTTATTAAATAATATCCAAATTACTCTTTTTATACATCCGAGTTCAAAATAAATTTTTACAAAATAGTTGATATTTAAAATAAACTAGATTTTGAATGACAATGGATTTTTTAATTTGTAATAGACAATATTTATAATTTGTTATTATATCGGCAATGTATTTTTAAATTTGTAATAGATAATATTTATAATTTATTATTATAAATGTTTATATATGGGTTGGTTGTTCATATTCTGGTTAGATATTAAACAAGATGATATATACATAAATTATTGCTCATTTGATTCGGCTTCCTTGAGTTCAGGGGAACACAGAGGTATTTAAATGGCATAGAGCCCATATTCATGTCTGTTGATGCTTGGGAAGGAGGTAATGTTTACCCCAACGTCAACTCAAATCTTCTATAAACTAAATTCAAAACACTAATCACTAAACCATAAAAAAAAATCTAAATTTTAATCTAAAATAAAATAGCAACAAACGAAATAGCATAGTACATATTATTCAAATTTTGAAATATCTATGATTAAAAAGAAGGAAATAATGTTTACCCTAATGTTAACTCAAAACTTCCATAAACTAAACCTAAAACACTAATCACTGAACCTTAAAAAGAATATAAACCTTTATCCAAATATTAAAAATGCACATTATCCAAATATTAAAAATGCACATAATACATAATATGAAACATTATTAAAATAGAATAGTAACAACGAAATAGCAGTACATATTGTTCAAATAACATAGTACAACCGAAAACTTACAGTACATACTAGTGGTGGTGGTTACGGCGGAAGAGATGGTGACTGATATCAAAGAGATGGAGTTGTTTTGAAAGATGCGACGACAAAAATATGAAATTGAAGATTACAGATTCTAATAATTTTAAAAAATGATTACAATAACTATCGTGATAATTAGAGACTCAAATGATTCAAATTTTTTTTTACAAAAAGTGATGGTGGATTGAAAGTAAAAACGGTGGCAGGTAACTGAAGAAGAAGAAGAAATTTATACACTTATCAACCGGCAAATAAAGGTAATATAGTATATATTGTAATAATAGTAGAAGATATTTTTTTAGTTAAATACCTAATTATACTTTATTTCATAGGGTACTCTGGCCAATATCCCTTACTTTTTCTCGTTGAAAACTACTCACTGATCACTTCATCCTATCTTTTACACTTCCACCCAAATAGCTAACTAATCTTAACCAACTCCTTCCCATTAATCTATGTAATTTGAAAAAAAAGTTGGACAAAATTTCTTTTAAAAACATTTGGAAAACTTCAACATTCTTAATATAAGAATGAAAAATAAACAAACTCAAAACTTTTTTAGTTGTGGGATATATACACAAACCTTCAATAAAAAGTTGGTTGATAGCTTTATGAACATAAACTCTTTTTCTTTTCGTTTTTTTTGTTTTTCTGCTAAAAATTCTCTTGCTTTTTCTTTTCTTCCTTTTCACATTGCTTGGGTCTATTTACATATAAAATGGTTGATAGCTTTATAAAATGCACTTTCTCTTTAAATAATACGCTTTAAAGTGGTCCATCTATAAAAAGTGTCTACACTACTCTTTAAATTAGTGTGATAATCTAACATATAGAAACATATAATATACGTATATAAAATTAATTGATTTTAAATTCCATCATATCGGTGAACAAAAAAAAAATCCATCATATACAAAAATACAAACGAAGAAGTGGGCTTTAAAAGTAGGCCCTGATGGTTAGGCACACCGCACGTGCCGTCTCATTAAAGTCTTGTCCAAACTTATTACCCTCACAGTCCCACTCCCTTTTGTTTTTTCCTTTATTATTTCCAGCATTTGATAGTGCAGTTCACATACCTACATACAAGTAGACAAAAAAATCGTAATCTAACAACCAAACAACTTAAAATCAATTAGTTTTTTTTTTTAAACTGCGATTAATTGTCGCTAACCAGGAATAGGTTTAATGGTTACATCAGTTAAGATCCTATCATAATACTGACACACCATTCTTAATAATAATTCGTCTTTCTAATTCTTTTAAAACAATTAAAATTCAAACCGAATCAAATTCAATTACATCAAACCGAAAAAATTAATGGTGATTTTATCTGGTTTAGATTTCTATAAAACCAATGAAAACGACACCAACCCAAAATCAAGAAATGAAGTGCGTGATGTAGTCTATCTAATTCATCAATAGCTGTAAGCCTGTAACCCAAAATATATCAGATATCGCAATCCCGAGATATTGACTTTGTCATAATGCATCAGATACTACCTAATCGGGTGATGCGTCTAAGACTTAACCCCTAGCGTGTATGGTCACTTTAAGTCAAATTACTGAGTCTATGTGATGTTTTGTTTCACTATTACAACCGCGAAAATGTAGACACTAAACTTTGAATTGGGAGACCGGCCGAAGATGACTTATTTGAGTATTGTCATTTAAGTATTCCATATAAATAATATAGATAAGTCATTTATCTGTACTGCTAAAACAAAAAATACTATTTTAAAATTTAATATTACTTGATATATCAAATATTATCGATTATATCACTTAAAATTATTAGTTATTTATCCTATTAAATTACTAAAAATAATATAAAAATGGCTTTATAAAAAAATAACTCATTTATATTATAAAAAGTTACTAACGTGATACATGTTAAAATATATATTAATACGTTTAATTTTAAATTGTTAAAAACCAACTCAAACTAATTTCAAATAGCTTAAATACACAGATTATTTTTTATTTATATTTATAAAAATTTTAGTTTGAATATTGAATATTAAAAATACAAATAAACTTCTATTTGAATATATGATATTCCATGAAACTAAAATATTATAAATAAACACAATACATGTCAAATTTACAATGATTATTTTATCAAAATAACTAAAATATTATAAATAAACACAGTATATATCAAATTTAGAATGATTATTTTTTCAAAATAAAATATTATAATTTTTAAATTATAATACATTATAGTACAAATTAGTCGTCAATAGCTGAACTGTAAATAAAATTTTGCCACTTTATCAACAATTAATCTTCACAAATCTTAAAAATAAATATATTTAACATTACAAATTAAAAATTTCGATTCATTTCATTTAAGATCGCTAGTATAAACTTCTACACATGTAATAAAACCCTTGTTCGAAAACTCGCTAGGCGCTACGCGTGCGGCACACCCGGGCCTAGCGATTTATTGAAAAAGCGGAAAATAATCGGAGAGTACGCGGGGCAGAATTTTTTTTATTTTTATACATATAATACCATATTTTTATACATAAAATTAACATTTTAAGATGCAGTCGTTATATAATATGGTTTCACAATTGTACAGAGAATTTACGTAGCCAAAGTAGTTTTTGATGCATTGTAAATTGAAGAAGTGAAAGTTTGATCATTTTTAAATCAGATCAATAAAAAAAGTTATCTTGTAAAGGTCTTATATTTATACGTTTATAAGTGTACAATGATTCTCTATAGCGTAATTGGTAAGTGTGCATTGGAAATTTCGACCTAGACAGGGTTCGACGCCCACTGTATACTGTTATGTTACATTTACGCATTTATTTAGTAAGGGTAAAATCGTAATTTTGTGTTCGTCTTCTCCCCAGACCTATTTTTTTTTTCTGTTTGCGGCCGCCATTGTTTCCACTCGAGGTTTTGACGACTTCATCATATAATCAAATAGATTTAGCATTTGCATTGTAAAACAAATACTAATCACGTGTTTCCACTCCAAAATTAACAAAATATGAGCTTTTTCTAGTGTTTACATGATTTGGACAAAGCTGGGTTTTATCAATTCGACGTCCGTGTTTTCTTATTCTACGCTCTAGTTGGAAATTCCGCGTGTTACTGTACAATACAACCGAATCAAGCATAATCGCCACGTTCATCATCCGTAGAGCGTGTAGGCGGCCGCAAAATCGGTAACGCGGCCGCGTTTTTGAACAGAGAATAAAACTAGAGAATGGTAACTCTGATAAAATATTTTCATCTAATTTGTAAATATTTAAATTTAATTTTTGTTGTAGAACAATAACTATAATTCTTCTCAAAATCCAAAAATTAATCCCTAAGAAAATAAATAATGTATAATTATTCAAATAAAATCATACAAAAATTAAAAATCGATAAATTATATAAAATCTATCAAATCTATTAAATATTCTTTGTGAATAAAAAACACTTTTAAAAGCACTGATCAAAATTTAATGAAAAAATAATAATTAAGAAAAATAACAAAAATAAAAATAAATTTCATATGAGAAAATCATAAAACATTTATCTATTGGTTGGTGTAGTTTTAGTTTCAGTCAACATCTTTATATATAATAAACTTATTAAAAATACTGATATTTTATTTCAGAACATATCTAAGCATCTAACCAATAGAAATGCTCTTGTATATATAAGGTAGCACTCATTGTTTGTTTGTTATGTTACTACTGAAACAAAATTAACTTTTATAGTTAATTTTAGATTTTATTATCTAGTATGCACTTTGCAGTTAAACTTTACATTGTTTAGAATGAACCCTTCTAGAACAAAATTGACAAAGTGTTAAAACCCCTATTTAAGTCATGAGATTGTGATTGTATGGTGGTGAAAAGTAATAGATGATCATATGATATTGTAATATGAGAATGTCTTTTGTTTATCTTCTTATCACTCAGAACATAATTATTTTGAAATCATCGACATATATTATCTCTTGGATAATATTGTATATAATATATTTCAAATCAATAACAAGCTTATCGGTAACATGATAATCGATAAATGTTTTGTATCGCATTGCATTTAAAACCTTACCGCACTTGATCTTGTTTGAAGTAAAAGACAAAGATACAATCGTAACTTTGGTAAATCAGATGTTTTTTTTATCTGGTCTGAAATTTGGGAAAAAATCATCCAATGATATGATAGTAAACCAAGTACAATCACATTTCCCACGTTTTAAAATGCAACCTGCATCCCCCTTAACAACAACATATTTACAAAACTAACCCTACAACAATAACTAAATCCCCAAACTACCCTTCACTCTTCTATCATACTCAACTTTGCCGCATACTTCCTTCTCCCACTACCACCACTACAGCCGCGTCTTTTCCCGTTTCTCGTCTGGCCGTCGGATCCAACCGCCGCCGCTCTGCGGGAAGAGAAGATAACTGGAGATACACATTTCCGGCGACACCGACATTTATCTCGGCCACAAGAATGACTTCTCATAAGAGCAGAGCTAGCTTTAACAGCCAATGAAGCCATCTCCTCCGCTTTTAGAGACTGATGGAGCGAGCTGAGAGGTAAAGCAAAGTAAATATGTCCAAGCTGAAGCTCCTCGTTGGCGCTAATGGCAGATACGACGTCGTCGAAATCCATATCATCTGAGTTACAAATGAAACACGTTGGATTCTTTTGTAGAGCGTAACCAACTTTGACTGGAGTCGTGAACTCCATCATCCTCCCGTCTTGCAAGATAAGCTTCGCCGTCGCCACTTGTGTCGACTCGTACGAGCTACATATACCCATTTTGGTAGATAGACTGACTCGACTTGGTATCCGGTGAAAAGGAATCGTTGGAGTTGATGATGGGTAATGAGTTTGTGTGTGTGTATATATAAAAAGGACGTGCCACGTAGGATTCTGTCTTTTTGTGATAGTGTTTTTGTTATTGAACTTTGAAGTTTGAACGACCAGTGGGCGCAATGACAGGCTGTGTATGAAAGTTGGCAGGATGACAGCTCTTTGTTAAGACTAGTCTACTCTTCGTTTTAGGGTATAATTACAAGTTTTGGGGACTGTGTTTATGAACAAACTCATCGATCAGTTGACTTATGATGTCATTTCACCATAAATAGATAATGATTAATAAATGTATAAAATTGACATTGATCAGAGATGTGCTGAACATATAAAGAATCATATAGAAATTAAAAAAAAAAAATCACACGTTAATATGGCAGAAAATTTAGAAATGTATAAAAACAGTATTTTCTGTAGAAGCATAATACGAAAAAATTATACACTTCTGCAATACTTGTATTATATAAAAATATAGTTACTGGTATTTTTTAAAAAGTATTTTTTAGTTGTTTACACAAAAGTATTTAAACTCAAAAAAGGAAAAAAGGAAATATCAATTTTTACTCAAATATTTTGTAAGAAAACTAGAGACTCTCTGCATAAGTATCCATCAAGTATTTTAACAACAAGATAGTTTAAAATTTTCAATAATATTAAAATATATTTTTGATATTTCCTGAGATTATATTATGCAAAAAACATTTTTATCCATTTTAAATAGTAAATTTAATTAAATAGTTTTAGATTTTAAATAAATAGTTTTTAGAAATTCATTTTGAAAGATTCAAAGATGATATTTTAAATAAAATTTATATTTAATTATACCGCTCAAACGGATGATACTAAGAAAAAAAACCAAATTTTAATAGTATTTACGAAAAGGGTGAAATCATCAAACAGTGAATAATAATCATTTTGTTGAAGACAAAAAAATGGTTGAAATCATCAAACAGGGCACAACAATCATTTTGTTGAAGACACAATTTTTTTTTTTATCATTTTATTCAATTGCTATTCAGATTTTTATCATTCTAAGCAAATAGTAAGAAATTTATGGTTTTTTGAGCATTTTTTTTGGTTAGATGAATGTCGTTCTCCAGTAATAAAAAATATTAGAAAAATAAAATATTAAAGAAAGATGAAAGGGTAATTTTTCCGTTTAGTTTTTTTTATAAATATTAGAAAAATAAAATATTAAAGAAAGATGAAGGGGTAAGTTTCAATTTAGATTTTTTATAAAAAAATTAGATACCTATCTTACAAGTGTTTTTAACAATATAATTAGGTAAGATACTAATATAATTTTGTTAAGAATTACCATTGGATTTCCTGACAGATGGAAGTACTCTTGGCTTTCTTTCCCTTTTTTGGTCAAATGCTCTTAGCTTTCTATTCCATCATATTTGTTTGGTTCGCAATATTATTTATTATTATTATTATTATTATTATTTTGAAAAATAGTTATATGTATAATATGTATGATGATGATTGAATGTGGGGATATGTATAAGTTGCATGATCTGAAATTCATTGCTTGATAATAACGTAATATAAGTAAACGATTAGGGGCCATGCATTTTATATTATAAGTTGCATTATTCCTAAAGCATCTTTTTTTTTTTTTGTAAAACAATCTTATTTATTTTTACGTCGAACAGACAAAGAGATTATTGGCTTTCATATACTTTAAACAACGATTTTGATTGGTCAAGAAGCTACGAGATACAATCATTAATATTATTTAAGTTCATTGTCGAGTATGTAGGGATGGGATGGCCACTAGAACTAGGTGATCTATTCATTTAATCTGCTTTGATGAGATATTCATGAGTTAATTTTCATAATTATTTAGTAAATTAAATAGAGAAGTATTCTGCATCAAGTCAACAACATTTATAAAACTAATTTGTTATGAACTTATCAACACCAAAAACTCGCTATCACTTACAAGGTTCATAAAACATATGCTCTGTGTAAGATGTATACAAACTAGTTCTAAGCAAATATATGCAATTCTTATGATCTTATACAATAACTGTACATTTTTATTTGACATTGGAATATGAAGTAAACTAATATATACGTAAGTGTAGTAGCCACTGGTTGTAGTTAACGAACTTTGTTTTATTTTGTCTTAGATTGGAACTGGAATACAGTATTTATGTTTCAATCTGTCACATGTATACGCGGCTTTTGCATGACCAGAATTTAAATGAGAGAGCTAAAAAATAAAATAAAAGAATTTGTGGCTTGCACGAGAACGACGGTGACAACAAAAAATCGAGTGAACGGGACATATGACGTGGCAAAATCTGACATATGTCATAGTAGTTAAGCATGACGTGTCATTAAGATGTGTGTCCTACCTGACCGAACTGGACAAGTTTGTCAAGTCTTTTATTGGTCTGTGATATCTCTTTTCATATCTAATCTATTAATTTAGGGTTTTATTTTTATCTACCATTAGCAAGTCATAATAGGACCTTCTAAAGAAATAGTTAAGATGACATATTTGATTATGAGACAATGTGTAGAATATCCCTAATTAAGGTCTAAATTTGCTAAATACCCATAATTATGGATAACCCAAAAAGGAGTAACCTTTTGACACTGTGCAGACGAAAATGCCCTTATGCTTTGTCGAAAACAAGTAACTCTAGATCTATCAGCTAAATATTTACATAGCAGGTAACAATCTACATACCAACTAACATATCCGCTAATAATTTCAGTATCATCTAACAATCTATGTATCAAACAAATGTATCGACTAACAAATCATATATCAGTTAATGAAACTATTAACAATTAATTAGTTATCTATTAAATAGCTTAAATCTATTTGTAACAGCTAACACTTCATGTATCGATTAAGAATCCATTAAAATCTAAATAATAGCAGATAAGTAATAAAATACCTGATAACATATATATTATCTAAAAGTTGATTGTGATTCGAAATTGGAAATATTGGAATTGGGATGAGATAATAAGATTAGCATTATGGGTGTCAAAAGAATCAGAATAAAAAAATAAAGATTTTTGTTGAATTAGAAGATGATTTGAAGAATTTGTACGAAAGATAAAGAGATTAGAACACATAAAAGGAGATGAGAGAGAGATAGAGATAAGGGTATTATAGTCACTAAAAATATTAAAAAGAAACAAGGTTATATGGCAAATTACATAGGTTTCTCGGTGCATCTACGCCAATTACTCTTTGATTATTTACATTAATAATAAACCAACAATAAATTTGAATTTTATTTTTAAATTATAACAAAATCTGCTGAGAAAAAATCTAACAAAATATTACTTAAAATTTAAATATTTTTATAAAATAAGATATTGATTAATTTTGTAATTAATAATATAATATTGGTATAAATTAATGTTAACTAAAATTTTATTATAAAAAAAAGAAAAATAAATTATATAATTAGATTCTGTATTATATAAAAATAGAAGTTATATAAGAACTAAATATGATAAAATTATATTAAATAGGTATATTAACAAATTTTATTTTTTAATTGTTTCATTTAAATAAATCATCACTCATCATTAAAATGAGTTAAAATTCGTAAACTATATAATATTTTTGTACAAAAATAAATTTATTAAGATATGTTAAACTTTTATATCTACAACTATATATTATCTTTTATTTATTTTGAAACTCTTGACAATATATTTTTTAAAATGTTTATATAAAAAGATATAATATTATATAATAACCATTAATTCATATACTATTTAAAAATATGTTATTAGAATGTTATTAGAATGTTATTAGAAAACTATGAAATTTTAGTAGTTCAGAAGAAATTTTAATTATAATTTTTTCTTAATTATAACAAAATCTGTTGAGAAAATTTAGAAAATATCACCAAAAATTTAAATATTTTTTTATTATAAAACAATGTATTAATGTAGTAACAAAAACAAATTCAAAATGTAATCTTCCAAACTCAAATATAGTACTGTAATTTTTCAAAGTTTACTTGACAAAATATAAATTTTAAAAATAAATATTCAAACTCAAAATGATAATATTTCAAATTTTACAAAATATTAAATCACAGATAATAAAGAATAACTTTTTGAAATGCACCATAGAAAAAAACAAACTATATATATTGTAAAAATTAAAGCAATCGAATATTTTGAAAATATAATTAAAAAAAAAAACTAAATATCATAGCATCCAAAAAATATCTTAATACATTAAAATTAAGTAAAATAATATGATAGATGCTACTATGTATAAAATTTACTAAAATAATAGGACTGTAATATTTAAACAAAATTTTCTTACTTAAATTCTGTAAAATAATAAATTAATATATGTTAAAGTATATTTTTAAACAGACCATGCAAATATAAATTATCTTGAACATATTTATTTTCTATAATATAAATTTTAAAATTTTAAAAAATGTATTATAACAAAATGTATAAAATTAAAGAAAAACATATTTTGAAGGAGGTTTTCTATTTAATTATTTCATATTGTTATTTTATTGTATCTAACTCAAAAATATATTAGTAAGAAATAAACATTAATAAAAAAGTAAAATGCATTAAAATCACTATATATGAATAATGCTGAATAAAAAATATAAACAATAATATTATAGAGTTACATAATATATAATACTAAAATAAAAAATTTATATTTAAAACATTTATAATAATATCTAATGTATTTATAAAATGAAAAAAATATCCGCACGAACGTGCGGGTTAAAATCTAGTTATTGTTTATAATCAAGATTTAAGTTAATATAAATGTGTTGTGGATAATGTTATTTTGAAAATTTCTAATTTTACTATAAACCTGATATTTCTTTTCAAATTTATCTATAAAAGATGATCATTTTTATAATTATCTAAATTATCTATGAAAAAATTAACTAACTTCTTTATTAAATTATTTAGAAATATGTGATATTTAATTATAAATTTACATACAATCTATTATATTAAAACAAAAGTCACAATTTCTTTTTATGTGTGATTTTTTTTTTAAAATAGACCTTCTCTAGAAAATTATATTTCATTTAATTATAATTAGCATAATGACATCATTAAGATATCACATCTTAAATAATTGACATATATAACAACTCACCTATAAAATTGTCTTATTTTCTAATTATAAAAATATCTTGAGAAAAAAAAATCTACAAAATCATATTAAATATTTTAAATATTATTATAAAATGAATCATTGATTAATTTCGTGATTAGTACTCTAATATTATTATAAATTAATATTAGTTAAGATTTTATTATAAAAAAATTGTATATTATTTTCTTCAAATTTCTAATTATAGTCTATATTATCTATTAAAGTAGAAGTAATGAATTCTTTCATGTATTGTTTTATAATTTGGACCATCTTTTAATTTTTATTAAATATATTTTATTAAGACTAATAATATATAGAATCTTTGAACTACGTTAATCATAATATCTTTTGATATTTTTTCATTTTAAATATAAATATATATTTTAAAAGTTCTAACAAGTCTGTTTAAAAGATTTTAACAAGTTCTTAATTTTCAAAAATTATATGTAAACATTTTCATTAATTTTGAAATTTGTTATGTTATAATATTAAAATATAAATTCTATCATTTTATCAATTATATAATCATAATCAATCATTTTAAGAGAAATTATTAATTATTATATTGTGCTAAATATAATTAAATTATATTAAATTATTAATTTTATATATTTTATTTTTGTAAGTATTTATATTCGAAATGTAATATGTAGATAACACATGTTAATATTATAAAACTATATAATACACGTATATAAATTAACTTGTATTTCATCAAAGTTAATAATACAAATCATTTATGCATGATATTTTCTTATTTTAAATATAAATATAAATAAATATATACATATATATATATATATATATAATTGTTTTAACAAATATTTTGAAAATAATATAACATTATGTTAATTTTCAAAAATATTTTATGTGAATATTTCAACTAATTTTGTAATTAGTAATGAACTATTATTATGCGTTAATATATATATATATAATGAACTATTATTATGCATTAATATATATATATATATATATTTAGTTATCATTTATAAAATAAATATTACCTTTTTATCATTTTATAATAATAATAGTTCATATTAAATGAGATTATTATATTGAACTAAATATGATAATATTATACTAAATTGATAAATTTATAAAAACAGTTTTTATAAATATAAAATATTTAAGCTAAAAATATAATACGATGGTATAACGACTTAACATTCAAAAACTATATAATACATGTATAAAAATTGACATATCTTAGACTTTTGTATATATAATAATATATTATCTGAAATAAATAAATGTAAAAATATTGCTAATAGAAAACTTAGTTTTGAAGGTCGGTGGGTCAAAACTGAATATAAATTTAATACAAAAATAATATTTAATATGTTTTTAATGCATATAATAATTTGTTAAATAAATATATATACCGTAAAATGATGTAAAAAATATTTATGTATATAAAATAAAAATAAACACCTGCACGGTTGTACGGATCGAAATCTAGTTATACTCTTTAAATACTAAACCTTAAATAGTAATCATTATATTTTAAAACTTAAATATCATAATATTTTCAGTTGAAATTATTTTTATAAATAAATACTAATATATGATATTTTAAGCAATTTCTTTATTACTTTTTCTTTAGTTATAAAAGAATAATAAACTGATGATAATATTTAAATGGCCGAAATAAGGCAAGTATATGAGACAAAATAAATGTGGTTGGTGTAATTTAAACCATTTTGGCCAGAACAAATGTTGCCGAACAAGCATAGCATGTAGTAAATATGCACAATATGGTAAAGCATAGAAAAATATATAATTCAATTTAAATGTTTCTATGGTTTCTCTAACCTAATCCTATTTTTTTCTCTGTATTTTCTTCTATAATAGAGTAGTTCTACTATAAAAACAACCATTGGAGTAAATTTAGAAAAAAAAAATAGAAAAAAATAGAACTGAATTAGAAATGGTCTAAAAGTGGCTCACCGAAACTGTGGTCTATTTCTGGTCCATTTCCACAGGTCTCTAGGGTCGAAACCTGACTGATAACGGCTTTCGTTTCCTTTCCTCTTCTTCTCTTGGGCTGCCCTGAACTGCATTAATACAATATATTTTTGTAGCACTAACACGCTTGGCCCAACAAAATATTTATTACTTAATGACTTAAGGTCTGGGCATCCGGGTCGGATTCGAATCGGGTTTTATCGGATCCGAGTCTTTCGGGTCCTAGAATTTTAGACTCATATAGATACTTAAAAAAATCCAGGTCGGTTCCGGGTCGGGTCCTATCGGATCCGGGTCGGTTCGGGTATTTATTGTGCCGGGTCGGTTCCAGGTAGTTCGAGTCCATGTTCGGATAAATTTCACATTTTTCGGGCTGGTTTCTGATATTTCGGGTCAATTCCACATATTTTCGGGTCTAAATATGAGTTTCGGATCTAATTATACCCATGAACCTGCAATACCCGAACATAAAACCTTTAATTTTACTCGAACATAATACAATATCTATGATAATAAAAACAATCTGAAAACCTACAGTAGTGTAGTACACCAAATACATTATCCATTCTTTTGCTCACAACACTTTATCAAGTTTCCATTCCAAAACAGAAAAAAAAAAGCAAAGATCATCATCATACTCTTAATCACGACAACAAAAAACAAGTCAAACTTATAGAAGTCAAGTCAAAGTCGAATAACATAATAACTAAATTATAAAGCAAGGCACACCAAGAACAACAGTTACAACATAATCAAATCAAAGTCGAACAACAGAGCGAACTTGAACAGAAAACATAAACAAACTCGGAACAAAAAAAATATGAACAGAACAAAATTTTGAACAACAAACAATAAGAACAAACTTGAACAACAAACAACACGTCAAAGATCAAGTGAAAACTTGAACAATAAACATGTAATTATACGCAATTACACATCAAGTCAAACCTGGGATTGATTTCTGGACGTTTTTGATGGAGGAGAAATGTTGGATTCTCTTATTCCAGTTTGTTATTTGCTTGATTTTCGTATTTATAGATTAGTAAATCCCAATTTTCTTTTCTCAATTGTTTTTTTAGGAAAAATGGAAACAATATACAAAGAAAACTGGAAAAGTGTAAAGGACTAAAGGGTAGGTGCATCGGATTTCAAGACTCATTAACTTTAATATTTTTGGTTCCAAAAATACCTGATCGGGTCCCGGATCGGTTCTGGACCCGAACCTGCTATTCGCGGATCCTCTATTAGTTGACCTAGGATAAAATTCTCGGTTCCGATTCTGGACCCGAACCTGTATTTTCGAATCAGTTCCGAATTGGATAGATCCGGATAAAATGCCCATGCCTAGACTTAATGAGACTGAATCTACTTTGGAAGGGTAAACATCGATCTCACAATGTTTTCATCATCTCAGATTCTTACTATGGTTGAAATGGTAACAAGACAGGTAATAATAATCTACTACATTTTGTTTACACATTTTACACATTACTTTTGCTTTACAAGACAGGTAACATTTTTGTACAAAACAAAACACCAGGTACCATTTACTCTGCTTTTTTAACTTTATCCTCTGTACCATGCTGTAACTTGTTCTTCATTTTCAAAATCTTCTCACGACTGTTATCATATGCTTCATTTGATCTATCTTTAAGATTCCTCGATAGCTTTTGTAGTCGATCTCCATGCTTCTCCCACAACTTCGGAACCGTTAAGCCGATCACTAACCCTACATATACCAAAGAGTAAAGGAGTAGTAGATTTATTACTTGTAGTACTATGGTTGAAACGGTAACAAGACAGGTAATAATAATCTTCTCCCACTACTTATACCATATTCGTACAATATTCCTAATGTTGCTAGTTTCTTAAAAACATAAGTCAAATGCTTGCTTAATCAAAAGCAACGTAAAACAAAACATACTATCATGTTTGATCAAGTTCGACCTTTTGTTTTGTTTGTATGTTTAAACCAAGGTGGTGATACAAACCATTAGACAAATCTGGCGTATAGCATAAATGATCAGCTTAAGAATCTGATAGTCTTATTTATGTTAAGTAAAGTTAAAATTTTGGAATATTACCGAGTTATACTATACCTAATGGGTTATACTCTTTACCTAATGGGACGGTCGATATTGCAGATCTTATAAATACTTACGTACCGATGAAGAGAAAAGTATGGAAATCGAGAAGGTTTCCTATTCTTGACAAGATCCAGAACCCCAAAATGGTTTTAGCGAAAACAAACCATTCACTCTCAGCACCGACCGTGAACATCCATCCAACCATTTCTTCCATTAGCTTTCGACACGACCTCGCCATCTCTGCTACAAACTCGTCTGACACTTCTAACCCTGACAAGTCCGGTTCAACCCTGTCCGAAAGTTAATAAACGCAAAAATTAAAACAGCTTTCCTCAGAATATATAAATTAATTCATGAACGGCTTTCAACATGCCCAACTGTTTGAGAAGGAATTATTTGAATACTTGCTGAGAAGGCGAAGTAAACTGCCCCAAAGGAAGACCATAGAGACGATGGCCATGGCTGCCCAAGAAACAATGGTTATAGAACTGAAACCATAAATATTGATCAAAACCCACGTCGCTGTTGAGACAAGAAGTACAGAGAAGGCTAGTTTCTTCCTCCTCCATAAGTATATGTCCTCCAAAGTAGTATCTTCTATGTAATTCATGAAACATAACGAAGAAGATATCAGAGTTAAATGATGTCTAAAACGTTCAGATCAAATTAGTGTCGGTTTTCTAGTTTTTAGCATTATGTTTCTCAGACTATTGTTCTTACCAGATTTAGGTGATGTATCTTTGGACACATCGTTGGCCATGTCTGTTATGGTAATAGATGATGCTGGTAGTAAAATAAGAAAATAATAGCTTACGATGTATATATTTGAAAGGATTCTAGAGAATGGTGTGTGTGTGAAAAAAGTTTCTTCATTAGTTCTTGATGTAACACGTCGTGGTGACTTTGCGGTGACGTGGGAGCCATGCAAAGTTGATATGTGTTTCGTTTTACGGAAAATATTTTTTTTTTTGAACTGACGAAAATATGTTGGACGGTTCTTTATCAAATTCTTTTCTTTTTTATCAAAAATATGTTGGACGGTTCGATATGAAAGTAAAGGATTGAATTGTATTAATTTGATAACCGATAGAGCTTCGGGAAAAAAATAATTTATATCTTTAGAAAACAAAATCCGATTTATGAGTATATGCAGAATCAATGATGTTTGGACAGAAGCCACATATCCATATCCGATGGTTGTAATTCGGATTGCATGGATTCTGAGTTCACCATAGCAAGTGGTCAATGAATAGACAAAATTTACAATTTTGTCCCTTAATTTATCTTTCTTTTGCTGTAGAATTAAGATTATAGATTTTTCTGTTGTTATAGTTGTAGATTTTAATGCTCTAAGTTGTTATAGTTAAAGATTTTAATGCTCTAAAATTTGAAGTATAGGTTTAAGAAAACTTCATGATTTACTCATTAATCTTTCAAAACCAAAACACCAATACTTTATTTTTTTAAATATAATTGTTTTTTAAAAGTGTATAAAGCATGTGGAAGAGATTTGATACTTTAGAAAATCATAAAAGTGAAAAAATTATTACACTTATCAACCAAATCTATGATCTAAAAATTATGACAAAAAAAAAGAAATTGCTTGAACTATAATACGCAGATACCACCATTTTTAAAATACACTAACATTTAGATTTATGAAACTGTTTTCAAACAACATTATAGAAATTTTTAAATTTAATTTTGAATTCATGTTTATGTCTTATAAATAAAATATTTATCTTAAAAAGGTTATAGATATTTTATTTTCACATTTATATGGGTTGGTAACTATAGAAAATGCAAACTAAATCAAAACCATTATTTTAGAAAAAAATCAAACTATTATTTTTAATCGTGAAATTTATATATAACAAATGCAAGTATAAATACTTTATAATTACTTATTAATACATGCATTACTAATTAAAATAAAATAATGATAATTTTTTTTCTATTTGAAAATGCTTAAGTATTATAGTTTTTTTTAAAATTCATTGTATACTATATTTGTTATTAATAAATAAATCTTAGAAATTATTCAATATTATACTTCCAATTATATAAAATTAAAATTCTTTAACTTGATTAATATTTATTTATGTATTTTCTGTTTTTAATTTTAATTTTTATTAAAGATATTTCGGATAACAACACTATGTATATATGAATTATCTTTTTATTTTTAAATATATTTTTAGATTTTAGATCATTTTATTATTATTAATTTTAATTAAAAATTGAATCAAATAAATATAAAATTGCTTTTATGTTTTGACTAATTTAAATATTTTATTCACTAAACGTATAAACCATATTAACCACTCTATTTTTAACGTGAAAGTTCGAATGCCAAAAAAAATCACAAATAATAATATATATATTAATATATTATTATAAATATCCTTATAATTAACCGTTTAAGAATTAACATAAGAGTAGCACACAAAGAACTAATTTGGATTCACGCTTTTTTTCTATCTATAAAATCTTCATATTAAAAAGAATTATAGCTTTTGATTTTCATATTTATATGGTTTGGTACGAAAATATACTAAAAAAATCAAAATATTATTAAGAAAAAAAGGAAATCAAGCTATTATTTTTAATAATGATCAATACATTAGTATGAATATCTTTATAATTAGTCCTTTTAAAAAATTAACGGGAGAGCAAAACATAAAAACTAATTTTGAATTCACGTTTTATTTTATATATAAAATATCCATATTAGAAAATTATACATACTTTGTTTTTCATATTCATATGGTTTGGTAAAAAATATAAAATCAAGATATTATTAAGAAAGAGGAAATCAAACTATTGTTTTTAATAATGACATATATATATATATATATATATGTATATAATATTCTTATATGATTAATGATCCGGATCTGATCCGAAAATCCGGATATCCGGAGAGGTCGAATCCGGATCCGGATAGTAAAATGTTGGATCCGTCAAAACCGGATCCGGATCCAAATATATTAATATTTTAGTCTGGATATCCAGATCCGTAAATTTTATAATAGCTATTTCAAAAATAGTTATATCTATATATAAAAGTTAATTTTATTTAATATATTTTTATTTTATAATAGTATATACAAATTTTAAAATTTTATATAAAATTTTTATATTATACAAAGAAATAATTAAAAACATTATATTTTTTTAAAAAAATATTTTTAATATTTTATATATATTAATATTATCTATTTATTTATTTTAAGGATTCAAATCTGGATCCGAATATCCGCCGGATATTACAGTTTTAGAAAGATATCCGACATCCGGATATCTAAGAACCCCGGATCCGGATAAGGATAGTAAAAGTACAAATCCGCCGGATAAGGATCCGGATCCGAATACCTTAAAATTGTCTGGATACCCGATCTGTCTCAGGCCTAATAGCCACATACTAGGGGTGGGCACTTTACCCGATATCGAAGTGGCACCCGAACCCGATCCGAAAAACCCGAACCGAAATCCGAACCGAAATAGCAAAATACCCGAACGGGTATTGAATAGGGAGAGATGGATAACCGAACCCGAACGGATAATACCCGAATCCGAATGGATATCCGAAGATAACCGAACATATGAATAATTAACTTTATATTTCTAGTTTACATCGCTCATTTTATAAAATATTTATATTGATATTATACATACTTAAATTCATGATATATATATATATATATATAATTACGAAAAAAATGATTTGCTACTCACTTAAAATGCATGTCAAATTTTTTATTTCAAAATTAACAAAAAGTTACATCCAAAATTAAAAAAAAAACTAAATTATTGTCTTTTTAGTTTTAAAATATTATGTCCAAATCTATTAATCATTCAATCTATTAAAAATAAAAAAAATAGTTAACTGAAAGTTATATTTTTAAATACAAGAAACTTGAGAAATGAAAATTTTAAATTTTTTTTCAAAATCTAAAAATCCGAACCCGATCCAAAATAACCGAATCCGAACTAAAAATACCCGAACCCGACCCGAAGTACAGAAATACCCGAACGGGTTCTACACCTCTATACCGAAATACCCGAAAATCCGAAATACCCGATCCGAACCCGAACGGGTACCCGAACGCCCCCCCCTAGATAATAGATACAAAAGGCAACTCTTGCTACAAGATGGAAAAGGGCACAACGATAAAAATAATGTAGATACCCTACCACATACATTGATGTTTTCTACTTGTTTAGTATTGATGATATCACTGCCACAACCCGAGTTTAAGCAAGTTAATGCGTGTATATGAGCTGTTACAGAAAAGAAATAAGAGCAGCCAGACACCAAACTATTATATTGAAAAATTGGATTAATTATAGAACAAAATAAATTGAAATTATGTCTAACGAAACCAGTTAGATTTAAAATATGATTTTAATCAACACTTACTATTCGTCGTGCATGATACAACACACCTATATTTATATCTATATCAAATCTAGTATAAATGGTTCTAAAATCTTCTGGAATGTGAGGTCACAAATATGGTCAAGAAGATATTTAGGACAAGAACTCCATGTTCGTATTCGGAACAACTTGAGATCTCTCTACACTGAGGCCAAGCTTAGCCACCTCTTAACGCTCTGTTTTGCGGAAAGGCCAAAGGTCCCGTTAGACTCATTTTATCGCTAATTTTATTATTAATTAGACCACGAGCGTGTCGTTTATAGCATAAAGCCACTTCCGTGATTTTCAGGGATGCGTTTCAAATCACAATGGTAACGACTTGCAACCCAATCAATAAGAGTATAATCTTTTTTATCACGAGTTAGTGCAGCCAGTCATGAAAATAGCCGTTTTGTCTATATATTTAGGAGACAAAATCAGTGACGGTTTCGCAGGGCTGCGCTGAAAAATACTGACCCACAAGCAAAAAATATTTTTGGCTATTTTGTTTATAGAAAACAATGAATGAAAATATTAAAATATACAGTCGGAGTGATTTAAAACCGAGTCCAATTTCACACTCAGAACAATGTTACCAGTAAAACCACAAGCTCTTTATTTTTATTATTAACTCTAAAACATATATATTTTTGTCGGGCTTCAAACACATAGCACATGCTTGATAAGTTTCTATTCAGGTCCGGCCATGCGGTTCGTTAGCAAAACTTAGCTGTACGTGGGTTCCATTACACAAAATATGTTATGATCTCATACTTTTGGTGTTATTATTATATGAGTTACGTTGGATATAGTGTGACTTAGTGATAATCCAATCCATTAGAAAATCATTATCGTCGTTGGTTTTCAAAAACAATTTTCTTTATTATCGTTGATATCTAACATTTCAGTATCAAAATAATAAAAATAAAAAAATAGAGGAGAAAGAAAATTTTATTTTGATAAACTTTACATGTGCAAAATACTTTCAATAATATTTGAGGGATTCTCTATGTGCGCCATTTTAATTATTTAATAATTTAATTAATTTAAAATTTTAATAATACATTTTAAATAATAATATTTTATTGGCAAAAAATGTTTTACTAGTAATGTTGTTCTTAGGACTGCGAAAACTAACCCCACAGAACTTCCAAAACTGAACCACAATATTTAGTTTTCAGTTAAACTTTAATTAATAATTCAATTCACACATTTTAAAAAAAATTGGTTATCGATTCAGATCAGTGATCAGTTATTTGATTTTATTTTTAATTTTCTTAGAATTTTATTAATTAAATAATTGAACTTATACCATACTAAACCAAAATCATATCCAAATATTGAACCAATTAATCGAAATATCTGAACTAACCAAAGTACCAAACCTGATAAAAAATGACCCAAAATTTTAACTAAAACCTAAAATCTGACCAAAATAAAAAAACTTCAGTTTAGTTTGGTAGAAAAATTGAAAACAAAACTAAATAATTACCAAATTGAATAATCTTTATTTCAGTTTGGCAAGATTTTGTAAGGACCGAACTAACCAAAAAACGAATTATCCAAACTGAACTAACTATACAAACCAAATTTGCAAGCTCAGAGCATATCTTGATCAGCATATTTGATTGTGACAATTTTAATGCAGATTGGACGATCAACTTGGGGATTTATCGGTGTTAGAGTTTATAAGGGTTTGATATTATTTCCAACTTAAGTAAAAAAAGAAAAAAAACATAAAAACAAAAAGTCAAAAAAGTCAATGTCATTTGAAAAACCATCAGTGATATTTTTAACTTAGTCGTTTGTATTGTGATATATTCATCCA
>NW_026015456.1:0-31150 GCF_020379485.1 Brassica napus | reverse complement strand
TTATGTATCCAAATCAAGCTTCTCACAAAGTGATCATCAGGTTTGACTGAACGACGATGAAGCTGTCGTTATTCCCAAACTGGGAAACTGAATCACCTGATTTGAAAGTGGGGATAACTTCTTCATCCCAACTCTATGAGATTTATTCAATTTCCTGGTGATTCTCCACCACTTTATGTATCCAAATCAAGCTTCTTCAAAGTGATTTCACCTGGCTTAATTGGAACGACGAAGAAGCTGTGCTATTCCAAACTGGAAACTGGAATCACCTGATTTGAAGTGGATAACTTCTTCATCTAACTCCTATGAGATTTATTCAACTTCCTGGTGATTCTCCACCACTTATCTATCCAAATCAAGCTTCTTACAAAGAGATTCATCCTGGTTGATTGAACGACGTGAAGAAGCTGTGCTATTTACCAAATCTCGGAAACTGGAATCACCTGATTTGAAAGTGGGATAACTTCTTCATCCCAACTCCTATGAGATTTATTCAATTCCTGGTCATTCTCCACCACTTTATGTATCCAAATCAAGCTTCCACAAAGTGATTCATCCTGGTTTGATTGAACGATGAGAAGATGTGCTATTCCCAAACTTGGGACTGGAAACTGGAATCACCTGATTGAAAGTGGGATAACTTCTTCATCCCAACTCCAATGAGATTTATTCAACTTCCTGGTGATTCTCACCACTAATGTATCCACATCAAGCTTCTCACAAAGTGATTATCCTGGTTGACTGGAACGAGATGAAGCTGTGCTATTCCCAAAAGGGAAACTGGAATCACCTGATTTGAAAGTGGGATAACTTCTTCACGCCAACTCCTATGAGATTTATTCGACTCCTGGTGATTCTCCACCACTTTATGTATCCAAATCAAGCTTCTCACAAAGTGATTCATCCTGGTTTGATTGGAACGACGAAGAAGCTGTGCTATTCCCAAACTGGGAAACTGGAATCACCTGATTTGAAATTGGGATAACTTCTTCATCCCAACTCCTATGAGATTTATTCAAACTTCCTGGTGATTCTCCACCACTTTATGTATCCAAATCAACCTTTCACAAAGTGATTCATCCTGGTTGATTGGGACGACGAAGAAGCTGTGCTATTCCCAAACTGGGAAACTGGAATCACCTTATTTGAAAGTGGATAACTTCTTCATCCCAACCTATGAGATATTCATCTTCCTGGTCATTCTCCACCACTTTATATATCCAAATAACCTTCTCACACAAGTGATTCATCATGGTTTGATTGGAACGACGAGAAGCTGTGCTATCCCAAACTGGGAAACTGGAATCACCTGATTTGAAAGTGGGATAACTCTTCATCCCAACTCCTATGAGATTTATTCAACTTCCTGGAGATTCTCCACCACGATGTATCCAAATCAAGCTTCTTACAAAGAGATTCATCCTGGTTTGATTGGAACGACGACGAAGAAGCTGTGCTATTCCCAAACTGGGAAACTGAATCACCTGATTTGAAAGTGGGATAACTTCTTCATCCCAACTCCTATGAGATTTATTCAACTTCCTGGTGATTCTCCCACACAACTTATGTATCCAAATCAACTTCTACAAAGAGATCATCCTGGTTTGATTGGAACGACGAAGAAGCTGTGCTTACCAAAACTGGGAAATGGAATAACCTGATTTGAAAGTGGGATAACTTCTTCATCCAACTCCTATGAGATTTATTCACTTCCTGGTCATTCTCCACCATTTTATGTATCCAAATCAAGCTTCTCACAAAGTGATCATCCTGGTTTGATTGGAACGACGAAGAAGATGTGCTATATCCAAACTGGGAAACTGGATCACCTGATTTGAAAGTGGGATAACTTCATCCCAACTAATGAGATTTATTCAACTCCTGGTGATTCTCCACCACTTTATGTATCCAAATCAAGCTTCTTACAAAGAGATTCATCCTGGTTTGATTGGAACGACGAAGAAGCTGTGCTATTACCAAACTGGGAAACTGGAATCACCTGATTTGAAAGTGGGATAACTTCTTCATACCAACTCCTATGAGATTTATTCAACTTCCTGGTCATTCTCCACCACTTTATGTATCCAAATCAAGCTTCTCACAAAGTGATTCATCCTGGTTTGATTGGAACGACGAAGAAGATGTGCTATTTCCAAACTGGGAAACTGGAATCACCTGATTTGAAAGTGGGATAACTTCTTCATCCCAACTCCAATGAGATTTATTCAACTTCCTGGTGATTCTACACCACTTAATGTATCCAAATCAAGCTTCTCACAGAGTGATTCATCCTGGTTTGACTGGAACGACGATGAAGCTGTGCTATTCCCAAACTGGGAAACTGGAATCACCTGATTTGAAAGTGGGATAACTTCTCACGCCAACTCCTATGAGATTTATTCAACTTCCTGGTGATTCTCCACCACTTTATGTATCCAAATCAAGCTTCTCACAAAGTGATTCATCCTGGTTTGATTGGAACGACGAAGAAGCTGTGCTATTCCCAAACTGGGAAACTGGAATCACCTGATTTGAAATTGGGATAACTTCTTCATCCCAACTCCTATGAGATTTATTCAACTTCCTGGTGATTCTCCACCACTTTATGTATCCAAATCAACCTTCTCACAAAGTGATTCATCCTGGTTTGATTGGAACGACGAAGAAGCTGTGCTATTCCCAAACTGGGAAACTGGAATCACCTTATTTGAAAGTGGGATAACTTCTTCATCCCAACTCCTATGAGATTTATTCAACTTCCTGGTCATTCTCCACCACTTTATATATCCAAATCAAGCTTCTTACAAAGAGATTCATCCTGGTTTGATTGGAACGAGGAAGAAGCTGTGCTATTCCCAAACTGGGAAACTGGAATCACCTTATTTGAAAGTGGGATAACTTCTTCATCCCAACTCCTATGAGATTTATTCAACTTCCTGGTGATTCTCCACCACTTTATGTATCCAAATCAAGCTTCTTACAAAGTAATACACTCCTAGGATGCTTCTCTGGTTGGAATGGGATAGATCCTTGCAAATAGAGAATCAACAGACTCAATCTACTTCAAGGTGTGTGGATTGAATGGTGACACAAAGAGATGTGAGAGGTCTCCTTGATACTCCTAAGTGAATCCCTTGGATATGACACACCAAGACAATCACTCTTGTGGTTTTGTTAGATATGACACACTAACAAAGACTCAAGAACACTCAGATCTACAAGACAAGCTTGCAGCCGACTAGAGAGAAACAAGAGTTTAGAAATAAAGGTTGGATAACTCTATTAGGGTTTTCAGACACATATTTATAGAGAAAGCAAGGAACAGGCTCCTTGGTCTCTAAATGGGCCTTAAAAAATAAAACTTATAAAAACCATATAAAACCTTATAAGGGCTTTCAAGTCTGGCAGCTTAATTCTCAAGTCTGGCAGCTTAATTCTCAGTCTAGCAAAGATAAATAATTAAAATAAAGTCTTGAACTGAGATCATCAAATGAGTGATAGGAAAGCAACATATGGCCTCATTAAAAACCTATCTTTGGAAAACCCAGTGGGACAAAACCAAAGATAGGGAAAAAGAGCACACATATGTTACTTGCTCATTTGATGTCTATCTTGGAGTGAGATGGCTTGAATTGTGGTAAGTGTGTCTTGGTTGATCAAGCTTCTTCCAAGACTCTCTTCTTGCTTCAGTGATGTCTTAAGTAATCCTCCAATGGCTTCTTTGAGTTGCTTGCTTCTGGCTCGAGTCATAGGACCTTCAGATATGGCTAGAGCTCCTCCATTAGTTGGATCTTCCATGCTCCCATTATCTTCTTTGTTTGACTGGTCCATGATCATATCATCCCCTCCCTCTTGAAAAGGATTTGTCCTCAAATCTAGCTCATCTGCAACAAAAGGAGCCAAGTCAGTAACATTAAAGCTATTACTTATATCATACTTACCTTGAAGATCAAGCTTGTAGGCATTGTCATTGATTTTCTGGATGACTTCAAAAGGGCCATCAATCCGCGGCATGAGCTTAGATTTTCTTTCATTTGGAAACCTCTCCTTGCGCAAGTGAACCCACACTTTATCACCTACATCAAAGATCATCTCACGCCTGCCTTTGTTTGCTCTTTTAGTGTACTGCTTGGTTTTCTCCACAATGTTTCTTCTTGCCTGCTCATGAATCTGCTGCACCATTTCTGCTTTCTTTTTCCCATCCATACTCACCCTTTCACACTCAGGTAAAGGCATTAGATCCAAAGGTGAGATGGGATTGAACCCATAAACAATTTCAAAAGGAGAATACTTAGAAGCAGAATGCTGAGCATGATTATAAGCAAATTCACAGTGAGGCAAATACTCTTCCCATGATTTCAGATTCTTTTAATGAATGCACGCAAGAGAGTTCCAAGAGTTCTATTAACTACCTCAGTTTGCCCATCAGTTTGTGGATGACATGTAGTAGAGAATAACAGCTTAGTACCTAGCTTAGACCAAAGAGTCTTCCAAAAATAACTAAGAAACTTAGTATCTCTATCAGAAACTATAGTCTTAGGCATGCCATGAATGCGCACAATCTCTTTAAAGAACAGGTTAGCAACATGCAATGCATCATCAGTTTTATGGCAAGCAATGAAATGTGCCATCTTAGAAACCTATCCACAACTACAAAGATAGAATCCTTTCCTGTCCTAGTTCTTGGCAATCCCACAATAAAATCCATAGATATATCATTCCAAGGATGAGTAGGAATAGGCAAAGGAGTATACAAACCGTGGGGTTGAACCTTAGACTTTGCAAGCTTGCAAGTTGTGCACCTTCCACAGATTCTCTCCACATCTCTTTTCATATGTGGCCAATAGAAGTGATCCTGCAAAACTTTAAGAGTTTTTGCTATACCAAAATGACCCATCAAGCTTCCTCCATGGGATTCCCTGACAAATAGATCTCTCAAAGAGCAATTAGGCACACATAAACGATTGTCATAGAATAAGAATCCATCATGCCTAAAATAATGACCAGCAGCATACTTAGCACATGAATTATATGCTTCTTGAAAGTCAGGATCAGATTCATACATTTATTTAATCTGCTCAAAGCCTAGCAACTTAGCATCAAGAGTATTCAAGAGGACATACCTTCTGGATAGTGCATCAGCAACTATATTTTCCTTACCTTGTTTGTATTTGATCACATAAGGGAAGGTTTCAATGAATTCTACCCATCTGGCGTGTCTCTTGCTGAGCTTACTTTGTCCTTTGAGGTACTTGAGAGATTCATGGTCTGTGTGAATGACAAACTCCTTTGGCCAGAGATAATGCTGCCAAGTCTGTAGAGCTCTCACCAAGGCATAGAGTTCTTTGTCATAAGTGGCATAGTTGAGAGTAGCTCCACTGAGTTTCTCACTGAAATAAGCAATAGGTCTTTTATCCTGCATCAACACAGCACCAATTCCAATTCCTGAGGCATCACATTCTATTTCAAATGTTTTAGAAAAATCAGGAAGTATGAGAAGAGGAGATTGAGTAAGCTTCTCTTTAAGGAGTTGGAATGCGGCTTCTTGAACTTCTCCCCACTTGAATCCTACATCCTTCTTATTATCTCAGTCAGGGGAGCTGCAAGAGTGCTGAAATCCTTCACAAAGCGCCTATAGAAACCTGCCAGTCCATGGAAACTCCTTACTTCTCCTACTGTAGTTGGACTCGGCCACTCTTGTATTGCTTTGATCTTCTCCTGATCCACCTTTACACCATCTGCACTTACAACAAAACCTAGAAAGACCAAGTTATCTGTGCAAAAAGTGCACTTCTTCAGATTGGCATAAAGTTTTTCTTTTCTCAAAACATCCAAAACAGCCCTAAGATGTTCTATATGATCTTCTAAGCATTTGCTGTAAACTAATATATCATCAAAGTACACAACAACAAAGATGCCTATGAAAGACCTAAGAATATGATTCATCAGTCTCATGAATGTACTAGGAGCATTGGTTAATCCAAATGGCATAACTAACCACTCATACAAGCCATGTTTAGTTTTAAAAGCAGTTTTCCACTCATCTCCTTCTTTCATCCTAATCTGATGATATCCACTTTTCAAATCTATCTTAGAAAAGAAGCAAGAACCATGTAACTCATCAAGCATATCATCTAATCTAGGAATAGGGTGGCGATACTTCACTGTTATGTTGTTGATTGCTCTACAATCAACACACATGCGCCAGCTCCCATCTTTCTTAGGCACAAGGAGCACCGGAACTGCACAAGGACTTAAACTCTCTCGGATATGACCCTTCTCCATCAGCTCCTCTACTTGTCTTTGCAATTCTTTAGTCTCCACTGGATTAGTTCTGTATGCAGGTCTGTTTGGTAGTGTTGAACCAGGTACAAAGTTGATTTGGTGCTCAATCCCACGAACTGGAGGCAATCCAATGGGGCTATCTTCTGGAAACACATCTGCATATTCCTGTAAAAGAGAGACTAGTTCACTCGGATGATCCGGTGTGTGATCAGTAACTGTTAGTAAAGTCTCCTTAAACATAAGCAAGATAATAGAATTTTGAGAGTAAAGAATTCTTTTGATATCTCCCTGTTTGGCATAGAGGCTGTGATGCTTGTTCTGATCAGGTTTGAGGTCTATCTCTTTCTCTTTCTTTTTCTGAAGCTGGAGTTGATCTTCATGAACCTCTTTAGGAGATAAAGGCACCAGTACAGTCTTCTTTCCATTGAATTCAAATGAGTGCTTGTTGGTGAAGCCATCATGATTCACACGTCTATCATACTGCCAGGGTCTTCCAAGGAGTATATGACTGGCTTCCATTGGCAACACATCACACAAGACTTCATCTTCATATCTACCAATGGCTATAGGAACCAGCACTTGAGTAGAAACTCTCATCTCGCCCTCCTCATTAAGCCACTGCAATCTGTATGGTCTTGGGTGTTTCTGAATTTTCAAACCCAATTTCTTCACCATTGTCTCACTAGCTACATTGACACAACTTCCTCCATCAATAATGAGACTGCACACCTTTCCCTGAACCATACACCTTGTGTAAAACAGATTCTCACGCTGCTCAAGCTCTCCATGCTTAGTTTGCAAGTTCAAGAGCCTTCTTGTCACCAACAACCTTCCTTTCACTGGTTCTACTTCACTTTCTTCTCCAGACTCCTCATGATCAGACCCAGACTTCTCTTCTTCTGATTCATACTCTCCATTCTCAAGAAGAATCATAACCTTTTTGTTGGTGCACTCATTAGCATAATGCCCACGCCCTTGGCATTTGAAACACTTAACATCTCTGGTTCTGGAACTAGTAGCTTCAGCTTTGCCTTTGTCTTTGCTGGATTTGCTGCTTGGCTTAGTCTCTTCGTTCTGCTGAGGCTTGCTATCCTTCAGATAGGATGTTTTCTCTTCCTTAGAGTGGTGGAACCTAGAAGATCCATAGCTGCGTGAGTTACCCTTCCTCTTGAGCTGCTGCTCCACTAGAATAGCTTTGTGCAACATCTCTTCTATCTCCACATAGTGTTGCATCTCCACACTGTCTTGTATCTCACGGTTAAGCCCTCCAAGGAACCTGGCCATAGTAGTTTCTCTATCTTCCAAGATACCAGCCCTCAACATCAGCATCTCCATGTCTTGATAGTACTCTTCCACAGTCTTAGATCCTTGGGTAAGTCTTCTAAGCTTCTGATGGAGATCTCGGTGGTAATGGCTTGGCACAAACCTCTTGCGCATAAGAGACTTCATCTCATGCCATGAGTCAACTGGATACTCCTGGTTAAGTCTTCTAGTAGTCACCAACTGATCCCACCAACTCAAAGCATAGTCATAGAACTCAGTGGCAGCAATCTGAATTCTTTGGGCATTGGAGTAGTGTTGCACATTGAAGACAAGCTCTATCTTCTTCTCCCAATCTAAGTAAGCATCCGGATCAACTTTCCCATGAAAGGGGGGAATTTTAAGCTTTAAACCAGCAAGCTCATCCCTGTGAAGTCTTCTTCCATCATGATCACGCCTATGCCTCCTCCTACTGTCCCTAGAGGAAGAGCTACTGCGCTCAGATCGGTTGCGGTCATAGTAGTTGTCAGTCTCTTGTGAACCAGCATGCTCCTGTTGTGGTTGAGTCCGTCTGTTCCTCCTGGATTCATTACTGTGACCCTGACCAGTAGCTTGTCTGATCTCTTCTCTGATCTCTTTCAGACTTTCTTTCATCATCTCAGTCATGTTGGTAAGCATAGTCTGATTGAGTTGATTAGTCATGGCTTCCATCAACAACTTGTTCTTCCTCATTAGTTCTGCTTCTTCATCAGTTGCATTACCCATTGGTACCTGAAACCAAAAGATAACACTCAACCAGTAAGGAGTTCGAAATCAAAATCAAATAAGGAAAACAAACAAGAGATGAAACAGATTCAGCACAGATCTAGAATAAAAATTTCTCAGATTTTCGACAAACAAGAACGGATCTATCAGGTTTACACAAGTTAATCAACAGATCGGATGATAAACTGATAGAAACAATAGATCTAACTCAACAACACCAAAAGATGAACAGATTCAGTACAGATCTAGAATAAAAATTCTCAGATTTATCACTTTCAAAGCTCAGAACAACAGATCTATCAATATTGAACTCAGAGTGAAACAGATCGACAGAAATAAGACAACAAACCCAGATCTAGCAATGGTTATGAAAACAAATGAATAGATCTAGTGAAATCTTAAAGAAAACGAGAACTTCCCTAGCCAGAGTTGCTCTGATACCACATAATACACTCCTAGGATGCTTCTCTGGTTGGAATGGGATAGATCCTTGCAAATAGAGAATCAACAGACTCAATCTACTTCAAGGTGTGTGGATTGAATGGTGACACAAAGAGATGTGAGAGGTCTCCTTGATACTCCTAAGTGAATCCCTTGGATATGACACACCAAGACAATCACTCTTGTGGTTTTGTTAGATATTACACACTAACAAAGACTCAAGAACACTCAGATCTACAAGACAAGCTTGCAGCCGACTAGAGAGAAACAAGAGTTTAGAAATAAAGGTTGGATAACTCTATTAGGGTTTTCAGACACATATTTATAGAGAAAGCAAGGAACAGGCTCCTTGGTCTCTAAATGGGCCTTAAAAAAATAAACCTTATAAAACCCATATAAAACCTTATAAGGGCTTTCAAGTCTGGCAGCTTAATTCTCAAGTCTGGCAGCTTAATTCTCAAGTCTAGCAAAGATAAATAATTAAAATAAAGTCTTGAACTGAGATCATCAAATGAGTGATAGGAAAGCAACATATGGCCTCATTAAAAACCTATCTTTGGAAAACCCAGTGGGACAAAACCAAAGATAGGGAAAAAGAGCACACATATGTTACTTGCTCATTTGATGTCTATCTTGGAAGTGAGATGGCTTGAATTGTGGTAAGTGTGTCTTGGTTGATCAAGCTTCTTCCAAGACTCTCTTCTTGCTTCAGTGATGTCTTAAGTAATCCTCCAATGGCTTCTTTGAGTTGCTTGCTTCTGGCTCGAGTCATAGGACCTTCAGATATGGCTAGAGCTCCTCCATTAGTTGGATCTTCCATGCTCCCATTATCTTCTTTGTTTGACTGGTCCATGATCATATCACAAAGAGATTCATCCTGGTTTGATTGGAACGACGAAGAAGCTGTGCTATTACCAAACTGGGAAACTGGAATCACCTGATTTGAAAGTGGGATAACTTCTTCATCCCAACTCCTATGAGATTTATTCAACTTCCTGGTGATTCTCCACCACTTTATGTATCCAAATCAAGCTTCTCACAAAGTGATTCATCCTGGTTTGATTGGAACGACGATGAAGCTGTGCTATTCCCAAACTGGGAAACTGGAATCACCTGATTTGAAAGTGGGATAACTTCTTCATCCCAACTCCTATGAGATTTATTCAACTTCCTGGTGATTCTCCACCACTTTATGTATCCAAATCAAGCTTCTTACAAAGTGATTCATCCTGGTTTGATTGGAACGACGAAGAAGCTGTGCTATTCCCAAACTGGGAAACTGGAATCACCTGATTTGAAAGTGGGATAACTTCTTCATCCCAACTCCTATGAGATTTATTCAACTTCCTGGTGATTCTCCACCACTTTATGTATCCAAATCAAGCTTCTTACAAAGTGATTCATCCTGGTTTGATTGGAACGACGAAGAAGCTGTGCTATTCCCAAACTGGGAAACTGGAATCACCTGATTTGAAAGTGGGATAACTTCTTCATCCCAACTCCTATGAGATTTATTCAACTTCCTGGTGATTCTCCACCACTTTATGTATCCAAATCAAGCTTCTCACAAAGTGATTCATCCTGGTTTGATTGGAACGACGAAGAAGCTGTGCTATTCCCAAACTGGGAAACTGGAATCACCTGATTTGAAAGTGGGATAACTTCTTCATCCCAACTCCTATGAGATTTATTCAACTTCCTGGTGATTCTCCACCACTTTATGTATCCAAATCAAGCTTCTCACAAAGTGATTCATCCTGGTTTGATTGGAACGACGAAGAAGCTGTGCTATTCCCAAACTGGGAAACTGGAATCACCTGATTTGAAAGTGGGATAACTTCTTCATCCCAACTCCTATGAGATTTATTCAACTTCCTGGTGATTCTCCACCACTTTATGTATCCAAATCAAGCTTCTCACAAAGTGATTCATCCTGGTTTGATTGGAACGACGAAGAAGCTGTGCTATTCCCAAACTGGGAAACTGGAATCACCTGATTTGAAAGTGGGATAACTTCTTCATCCCAACTCCTATGAGATTTATTCAACTTCCTGGTGATTCTCCACCACTTTATGTATCCAAATCAAGCTTCTCACAAAGTGATTCATCCTGGTTTGATTGGAACGACGAAGAAGCTGTGCTATTCCCAAACTGGGAAACTGGAATCACCTGATTTGAAAGTGGGATAACTTCTTCACCCAACTCCTATGAGATTTATTCAACTTCCTGGTGATTCTCCACCACTTTATGTATCCAAATCAAGCTTCTCACAAAGTGATTCATCCTGGTTTGATTGGAACGACGAAGAAGCTGTGCTATTCCCAAACTGGGAAACTGGAATCACCTGATTTGAAAGTGGGATAACTTCTTCATCCCAACTCCTATGAGATTTATTCAACTTCCTGGTGATTCTCCACCACTTTATGTATCCAAATCAAGCTTCTCACAAAGTGATTCATCCTGGTTTGATTGGAACGACGAAGAAGCTGTGCTATTCCCAAACTGGGAAACTGGAATCACCTGATTTGAAAGTGGGATAACTTCTTCATCCCAACTCCTATGAGATTTATTCAACTTCCTGGTGATTCTCCACCACTTTATGTATCCAAATCAAGCTTCTTACAAAGTGATTCATCCTGGTTTGATTGGAACGACGAAGAAGCTGTGCTATTCCCAAACTGGGAAACTGGAATCACCTGATTTGAAAGTGGGATAACTTCTTCATCCCAACTCCTATGAGATTTATTCAACTTCCTGGTGATTCTCCACCACTTTATGTATCCAAATCAAGCTTCTTACAAAGTGATTCATCCTGGTTTGATTGGAACGACGAAGAAGCTGTGCTATTCCCAAACTGGGAAACTGGAATCACCTGATTTGAAAGTGGGATAACTTCTTCATCCCAACTCCTATGAGATTTATTCAACTTCCTGGTGATTCTCCACCACTTTATGTATCCAAATCAAGCTTCTCACAAAGTGATTCATCCTGGTTTGATTGGAACGACGAAGAAGCTGTGCTATTCCCAAACTGGGAAACTGGAATCACCTGATTTGAAAGTGGGATAACTTCTTCATCCCAACTCCTATGAGATTTATTCAACTTCCTGGTGATTCTCCACCACTTTATGTATCCAAATCAAGCTTCTTACAAAGTGATTCATCCTGGTTTGATTGGAACGACGAAGAAGCTGTGCTATTCCCAAACTGGGAAACTGGAATCACCTGATTTGAAAGTGGGATAACTTCTTCATCCCAACTCCTATGAGATTTATTCAACTTCCTGGTGATTCTCCACCACTTTATGTATCCAAATCAAGCTTCTTACAAAGTGATTCATCCTGGTTTGATTGGAACGACGAAGAAGCTGTGCTATTCCCAAACTGGGAAACTGGAATCACCTGATTTGAAAGTGGGATAACTTCTTCATCCCAACTCCTATGAGATTTATTCAACTTCCTGGTGATTCTCCACCACTTTATGTATCCAAATCAAGCTTCTCACAAAGTGATTCATCCTGGTTTGATTGGAACGACGAAGAAGCTGTGCTATTCCCAAACTGGGAAACTGGAATCACCTGATTTGAAAGTGGGATAACTTCTTCATCCCAACTCCTATGAGATTTATTCAACTTCCTGGTGATTCTCCACCACTTTATGTATCCAAATCAAGCTTCTTACAAAGTGATTCATCCTGGTTTGATTGGAACGACGAAGAAGCTGTGCTATTCCCAAACTGGGAAACTGGAATCACCTGATTTGAAAGTGGGATAACTTCTTCATCCCAACTCCTATGAGATTTATTCAACTTCCTGGTGATTCTCCACCACTTTATGTATCCAAATCAAGCTTCTCACAAAGTGATTCATCCTGGTTTGATTGGAACGACGAAGAAGCTGTGCTATTCCCAAACTGGGAAACTGGAATCACCTGATTTGAAAGTGGGATAACTTCTTCATCCCAACTCCTATGAGATTTATTCAACTTCCTGGTGATTCTCCACCACTTTATGTATCCAAATCAAGCTTCTCACAAAGTGATTCATCCTGGTTTGATTGGAACGACGAAGAAGCTGTGCTATTCCCAAACTGGGAAACTGGAATCACCTGATTTGAAAGTGGGATAACTTCTTCATCCCAACTCCTATGAGATTTATTCAACTTCCTGGTGATTCTCCACCACTTTATGTATCCAAATCAAGCTTCTCACAAAGTGATTCATCCTGGTTTGATTGGAACGACGAAGAAGCTGTGCTATTCCCAAACTGGGAAACTGGAATCACCTGATTTGAAAGTGGGATAACTTCTTCATCCCAACTCCTATGAGATTTATTCAACTTCCTGGTGATTCTCCACCACTTTATGTATCCAAATCAAGCTTCTCACAAAGTGATTCATCCTGGTTTGATTGGAACGACGAAGAAGCTGTGCTATTCCCAAACTGGGAAACTGGAATCACCTGATTTGAAAGTGGGATAACTTCTTCATCCCAACTCCTATGAGATTTATTCAACTTCCTGGTGATTCTCCACCACTTTATGTATCCAAATCAAGCTTCTTACAAAGTGATTCATCCTGGTTTGATTGGAACGACGAAGAAGCTGTGCTATTCCCAAACTGGGAAACTGGAATCACCTGATTTGAAAGTGGGATAACTTCTTCATCCCAACTCCTATGAGATTTATTCAACTTCCTGGTGATTCTCCACCACTTTATGTATCCAAATCAAGCTTCTTACAAAGTGATTCATCCTGGTTTGATTGGAACGACGAAGAAGCTGTGCTATTCCCAAACTGGGAAACTGGAATCACCTGATTTGAAAGTGGGATAACTTCTTCATCCCAACTCCTATGAGATTTATTCAACTTCCTGGTGATTCTCCACCACTTTATGTATCCAAATCAAGCTTCTCACAAAGTGATTCATCCTGGTTTGATTGGAACGACGAAGAAGCTGTGCTATTCCCAAACTGGGAAACTGGAATCACCTGATTTGAAAGTGGGATAACTTCTTCATCCCAACTCCTATGAGATTTATTCAACTTCCTGGTGATTCTCCACCACTTTATGTATCCAAATCAAGCTTCTTACAAAGTGATTCATCCTGGTTTGATTGGAACGACGAAGAAGCTGTGCTATTCCCAAACTGGGAAACTGGAATCACCTGATTTGAAAGTGGGATAACTTCTTCATCCCAACTCCTATGAGATTTATTCAACTTCCTGGTGATTCTCCACCACTTTATGTATCCAAATCAAGCTTCTCACAAAGTGATTCATCCTGGTTTGATTGGAACGACGAAGAAGCTGTGCTATTCCCAAACTGGGAAACTGGAATCACCTGATTTGAAAGTGGGATAACTTCTTCATCCCAACTCCTATGAGATTTATTCAACTTCCTGGTGATTCTCCACCACTTTATGTATCCAAATCAAGCTTCTCACAAAGTGATTCATCCTGGTTTGATTGGAACGACGAAGAAGCTGTGCTATTCCCAAACTGGGAAACTGGAATCACCTGATTTGAAAGTGGGATAACTTCTTCATCCCAACTCCTATGAGATTTATTCAACTTCCTGGTGATTCTCCACCACTTTATGTATCCAAATCAAGCTTCTCACAAAGTGATTCATCCTGGTTTGATTGGAACGACGAAGAAGCTGTGCTATTCCCAAACTGGGAAACTGGAATCACCTGATTTGAAAGTGGGATAACTTCTTCATCCCAACTCCTATGAGATTTATTCAACTTCCTGGTGATTCTCCACCACTTTATGTATCCAAATCAAGCTTCTCACAAAGTGATTCATCCTGGTTTGATTGGAACGACGAAGAAGCTGTGCTATTCCCAAACTGGGAAACTGGAATCACCTGATTTGAAAGTGGGATAACTTCTTCATCCCAACTCCTATGAGATTTATTCAACTTCCTGGTGATTCTCCACCACTTTATGTATCCAAATCAAGCTTCTTACAAAGTGATTCATCCTGGTTTGATTGGAACGACGAAGAAGCTGTGCTATTCCCAAACTGGGAAACTGGAATCACCTGATTTGAAAGTGGGATAACTTCTTCATCCCAACTCCTATGAGATTTATTCAACTTCCTGGTGATTCTCCACCACTTTATGTATCCAAATCAAGCTTCTTACAAAGTGATTCATCCTGGTTTGATTGGAACGACGAAGAAGCTGTGCTATTCCCAAACTGGGAAACTGGAATCACCTGATTTGAAAGTGGGATAACTTCTTCATCCCAACTCCTATGAGATTTATTCAACTTCCTGGTGATTCTCCACCACTTTATGTATCCAAATCAAGCTTCTCACAAAGTGATTCATCCTGGTTTGATTGGAACGACGAAGAAGCTGTGCTATTCCCAAACTGGGAAACTGGAATCACCTGATTTGAAAGTGGGATAACTTCTTCATCCCAACTCCTATGAGATTTATTCAACTTCCTGGTGATTCTCCACCACTTTATGTATCCAAATCAAGCTTCTTACAAAGTGATTCATCCTGGTTTGATTGGAACGACGAAGAAGCTGTGCTATTCCCAAACTGGGAAACTGGAATCACCTGATTTGAAAGTGGGATAACTTCTTCATCCCAACTCCTATGAGATTTATTCAACTTCCTGGTGATTCTCCACCACTTTATGTATCCAAATCAAGCTTCTTACAAAGTGATTCATCCTGGTTTGATTGGAACGACGAAGAAGCTGTGCTATTCCCAAACTGGGAAACTGGAATCACCTGATTTGAAAGTGGGATAACTTCTTCATCCCAACTCCTATGAGATTTATTCAACTTCCTGGTGATTCTCCACCACTTTATGTATCCAAATCAAGCTTCTCACAAAGTGATTCATCCTGGTTTGATTGGAACGACGAAGAAGCTGTGCTATTCCCAAACTGGGAAACTGGAATCACCTGATTTGAAAGTGGGATAACTTCTTCATCCCAACTCCTATGAGATTTATTCAACTTCCTGGTGATTCTCCACCACTTTATGTATCCAAATCAAGCTTCTCACAAAGTGATTCATCCTGGTTTGATTGGAACGACGAAGAAGCTGTGCTATTCCCAAACTGGGAAACTGGAATCACCTGATTTGAAAGTGGGATAACTTCTTCATCCCAACTCCTATGAGATTTATTCAACTTCCTGGTGATTCTCCACCACTTTATGTATCCAAATCAAGCTTCTCACAAAGTGATTCATCCTGGTTTGATTGGAACGACGAAGAAGCTGTGCTATTCCCAAACTGGGAAACTGGAATCACCTGATTTGAAAGTGGGATAACTTCTTCATCCCAACTCCTATGAGATTTATTCAACTTCCTGGTGATTCTCCACCACTTTATGTATCCAAATCAAGCTTCTCACAAAGTGATTCATCCTGGTTTGATTGGAACGACGAAGAAGCTGTGCTATTCCCAAACTGGGAAACTGGAATCACCTGATTTGAAAGTGGGATAACTTCTTCATCCCAACTCCTATGAGATTTATTCAACTTCCTGGTGATTCTCCACCACTTTATGTATCCAAATCAAGCTTCTCACAAAGTGATTCATCCTGGTTTGATTGGAACGACGAAGAAGCTGTGCTATTCCCAAACTGGGAAACTGGAATCACCTGATTTGAAAGTGGGATAACTTCTTCATCCCAACTCCTATGAGATTTATTCAACTTCCTGGTGATTCTCCACCACTTTATGTATCCAAATCAAGCTTCTCACAAAGTGATTCATCCTGGTTTGATTGGAACGACGAAGAAGCTGTGCTATTCCCAAACTGGGAAACTGGAATCACCTGATTTGAAAGTGGGATAACTTCTTCATCCCAACTCCTATGAGATTTATTCAACTTCCTGGTGATTCTCCACCACTTTATGTATCCAAATCAAGCTTCTTACAAAGTGATTCATCCTGGTTTGATTGGAACGACGAAGAAGCTGTGCTATTCCCAAACTGGGAAACTGGAATCACCTGATTTGAAAGTGGGATAACTTCTTCATCCCAACTCCTATGAGATTTATTCAACTTCCTGGTGATTCTCCACCACTTTATGTATCCAAATCAAGCTTCTTACAAAGTGATTCATCCTGGTTTGATTGGAACGACGAAGAAGCTGTGCTATTCCCAAACTGGGAAACTGGAATCACCTGATTTGAAAGTGGGATAACTTCTTCATCCCAACTCCTATGAGATTTATTCAACTTCCTGGTGATTCTCCACCACTTTATGTATCCAAATCAAGCTTCTCACAAAGTGATTCATCCTGGTTTGATTGGAACGACGAAGAAGCTGTGCTATTCCCAAACTGGGAAACTGGAATCACCTGATTTGAAAGTGGGATAACTTCTTCATCCCAACTCCTATGAGATTTATTCAACTTCCTGGTGATTCTCCACCACTTTATGTATCCAAATCAAGCTTCTTACAAAGTGATTCATCCTGGTTTGATTGGAACGACGAAGAAGCTGTGCTATTCCCAAACTGGGAAACTGGAATCACCTGATTTGAAAGTGGGATAACTTCTTCATCCCAACTCCTATGAGATTTATTCAACTTCCTGGTGATTCTCCACCACTTTATGTATCCAAATCAAGCTTCTCACAAAGTGATTCATCCTGGTTTGATTGGAACGACGAAGAAGCTGTGCTATTCCCAAACTGGGAAACTGGAATCACCTGATTTGAAAGTGGGATAACTTCTTCATCCCAACTCCTATGAGATTTATTCAACTTCCTGGTGATTCTCCACCACTTTATGTATCCAAATCAAGCTTCTCACAAAGTGATTCATCCTGGTTTGATTGGAACGACGAAGAAGCTGTGCTATTCCCAAACTGGGAAACTGGAATCACCTGATTTGAAAGTGGGATAACTTCTTCACCCAACTCCTATGAGATTTATTCAACTTCCTGGTGATTCTCCACCACTTTATGTATCCAAATCAAGCTTCTCACAAAGTGATTCATCCTGGTTTGATTGGAACGACGAAGAAGCTGTGCTATTCCCAAACTGGGAAACTGGAATCACCTGATTTGAAAGTGGGATAACTTCTTCATCCCAACTCCTATGAGATTTATTCAACTTCCTGGTGATTCTCCACCACTTTATGTATCCAAATCAAGCTTCTCACAAAGTGATTCATCCTGGTTTGATTGGAACGACGAAGAAGCTGTGCTATTCCCAAACTGGGAAACTGGAATCACCTGATTTGAAAGTGGGATAACTTCTTCATCCCAACTCCTATGAGATTTATTCAACTTCCTGGTGATTCTCCACCACTTTATGTATCCAAATCAAGCTTCTCACAAAGTGATTCATCCTGGTTTGATTGGAACGACGAAGAAGCTGTGCTATTCCCAAACTGGGAAACTGGAATCACCTGATTTGAAAGTGGGATAACTTCTTCATCCCAACTCCTATGAGATTTATTCAACTTCCTGGTGATTCTCCACCACTTTATGTATCCAAATCAAGCTTCTTACAAAGTGATTCATCCTGGTTTGATTGGAACGACGAAGAAGCTGTGCTATTCCCAAACTGGGAAACTGGAATCACCTGATTTGAAAGTGGGATAACTTCTTCATCCCAACTCCTATGAGATTTATTCAACTTCCTGGTGATTCTCCACCACTTTATGTATCCAAATCAAGCTTCTTACAAAGTGATTCATCCTGGTTTGATTGGAACGACGAAGAAGCTGTGCTATTCCCAAACTGGGAAACTGGAATCACCTGATTTGAAAGTGGGATAACTTCTTCATCCCAACTCCTATGAGATTTATTCAACTTCCTGGTGATTCTCCACCACTTTATGTATCCAAATCAAGCTTCTCACAAAGTGATTCATCCTGGTTTGATTGGAACGACGAAGAAGCTGTGCTATTCCCAAACTGGGAAACTGGAATCACCTGATTTGAAAGTGGGATAACTTCTTCATCCCAACTCCTATGAGATTTATTCAACTTCCTGGTGATTCTCCACCACTTTATGTATCCAAATCAAGCTTCTTACAAAGTGATTCATCCTGGTTTGATTGGAACGACGAAGAAGCTGTGCTATTCCCAAACTGGGAAACTGGAATCACCTGATTTGAAAGTGGGATAACTTCTTCATCCCAACTCCTATGAGATTTATTCAACTTCCTGGTGATTCTCCACCACTTTATGTATCCAAATCAAGCTTCTCACAAAGTGATTCATCCTGGTTTGATTGGAACGACGAAGAAGCTGTGCTATTCCCAAACTGGGAAACTGGAATCACCTGATTTGAAAGTGGGATAACTTCTTCATCCCAACTCCTATGAGATTTATTCAACTTCCTGGTGATTCTCCACCACTTTATGTATCCAAATCAAGCTTCTCACAAAGTGATTCATCCTGGTTTGATTGGAACGACGAAGAAGCTGTGCTATTCCCAAACTGGGAAACTGGAATCACCTGATTTGAAAGTGGGATAACTTCTTCACGCCAACTCCTATGAGATTTATTCAACTTCCTGGTGATTCTCCACCACTTTATGTATCCAAATCAAGCTTCTCACAAAGTGATTCATCCTGGTTTGATTGGAACGACGAAGAAGCTGTGCTATTCCCAAACTGGGAAACTGGAATCACCTGATTTGAAAGTGGGATAACTTCTTCATCCCAACTCCTATGAGATTTATTCAACTTCCTGGTGATTCTCCACCACTTTATGTATCCAAATCAAGCTTCTCACAAAGTGATTCATCCTGGTTTGATTGGAACGACGAAGAAGCTGTGCTATTCCCAAACTGGGAAACTGGAATCACCTGATTTGAAAGTGGGATAACTTCTTCATCCCAACTCCTATGAGATTTATTCAACTTCCTGGTGATTCTCCACCACTTTATGTATCCAAATCAAGCTTCTTACAAAGTGATTCATCCTGGTTTGATTGGAACGACGAAGAAGCTGTGCTATTCCCAAACTGGGAAACTGGAATCACCTGATTTGAAAGTGGGATAACTTCTTCATCCCAACTCCTATGAGATTTATTCAACTTCCTGGTGATTCTCCACCACTTTATGTATCCAAATCAAGCTTCTTACAAAGTGATTCATCCTGGTTTGATTGGAACGACGAAGAAGCTGTGCTATTCCCAAACTGGGAAACTGGAATCACCTGATTTGAAAGTGGGATAACTTCTTCATCCCAACTCCTATGAGATTTATTCAACTTCCTGGTGATTCTCCACCACTTTATGTATCCAAATCAAGCTTCTCACAAAGTGATTCATCCTGGTTTGATTGGAACGACGAAGAAGCTGTGCTATTCCCAAACTGGGAAACTGGAATCACCTGATTTGAAAGTGGGATAACTTCTTCATCCCAACTCCTATGAGATTTATTCAACTTCCTGGTGATTCTCCACCACTTTATGTATCCAAATCAAGCTTCTTACAAAGAGATTCATCCTGGTTTGATTGGAACGACGAAGAAGCTGTGCTATTCCCAAACTGGGAAACTGGAATCACCTGATTTGAAAGTGGGATAACTTCTTCATCCCAACTCCTATGAGATTTATTCAACTTCCTGGTGATTCTCCACCACTTTATGTATCCAAATCAAGCTTCTTACAAAGTGATTCATCCTGGTTTGATTGGAACGACGAAGAAGCTGTGCTATTCCCAAACTGGGAAACTGGAATCACCTGATTTGAAAGTGGGATAACTTCTTCATCCAACTCCTATGAGATTTATTCAACTTCCTGGTGATTCTCCACCACTTTATGTATCCAAATCAAGCTTCTCACAAAGTGATTCATCCTGGTTTGATTGGAACGACGAAGAAGCTGTGCTATTCCCAAACTGGGAAACTGGAATCACCTGATTTGAAAGTGGGATAACTTCTTCATCCCAACTCCTATGAGATTTATTCAACTTCCTGGTGATTCTCCACCACTTTATGTATCCAAATCAAGCTTCTTACAAAGAGATTCATCCTGGTTTGATTGGAACGACGAAGAAGCTGTGCTATTCCCAAACTGGGAAACTGGAATCACCTGATTTGAAAGTGGGATAACTTCTTCATCCCAACTCCTATGAGATTTATTCAACTTCCTGGTGATTCTCCACCACTTTATGTATCCAAATCAAGCTTCTCACAAAGTGATTCATCCTGGTTTGATTGGAACGACGAAGAAGCTGTGCTATTCCCAAACTGGGAAACTGGAATCACCTGATTTGAAAGTGGGATAACTTCTTCATCCCAACTCCTATGAGATTTATTCAACTTCCTGGTGATTCTCCACCACTTATGTATCCAAATCAAGCTTCTCACAAAGTGATTCATCCTGGTTTGATTGGAACGACGAAGAAGCTGTGCTATTCCCAAACTGGGAAACTGGAATCACCTGATTTGAAAGTGGGATAACTTCTTCATCCCAACTCCTATGAGATTTATTCAACTTCCTGGTGATTCTCCACCACTTTATGTATCCAAATCAAGCTTCTCACAAAGTGATTCATCCTGGTTTGATTGGAACGACGAAGAAGCTGTGCTATTCCCAAACTGGGAAACTGGAATCACCTGATTTGAAAGTGGGATAACTTCTTCATCCCAACTCCTATGAGATTTATTCAACTTCCTGGTGATTCTCCACCACTTTATGTATCCAAATCAAGCTTCTTACAAAGAGATTCATCCTGGTTTGATTGGAACGAGGAAGAAGCTGTGCTATTCCCAAACTGGGAAACTGGAATCACCTGATTTGAAAGTGGGATAACTTCTTCATCCCAACTCCTATGAGATTTATTCAACTTCCTGGTGATTCTCCACCACTTTATGTATCCAAATCAAGCTTCTTACAAAGAGATTCATCCTGGTTTGATTGGAACGACGAAGAAGCTGTGCTATTACCAAACTGGGAAACTGGAATCACCTGATTTGAAAGTGGGATAACTTCTTCATCCCAACTCCTATGAGATTTATTCAACTTCCTGGTGATTCTCCACCACTTTATGTATCCAAATCAAGCTTCTCACAAAGTGATTCATCCTGGTTTGATTGGAACGACGATGAAGCTGTGTTATTCCCAAACTGGGAAAATGGAATCACCTGATTTGAAAGTGGGATAACTTCTTCATCCCAACTCCTATGAGATTTATTCAACTTCCTGGTGATTCTCCACCACTTTATGTATCCAAATCAAGCTTCTTACAAAGTGATTCATCCTGGTTTAATTGGAACGACGAAGAAACTGTGCTATTCCCAAACTGGGAAACTGGAATCACCTGATTTGAAAGTGGGATAACTTCTTCATCCCAACTCCTATGAGATTTATTCAACTTCCTGGTGATTCTACACCACTTTATGTATCCAAATCAAGCTTCTCACAAAGTGATTCATCCTGGTTTGACTGGAACGACGATGAAGCTGTGCTATTCCCAAACTGGGAAACTGGAATCACCTGATTTGAAAGTGGGATAACTTCTTCACGCCAACTCCTATGAGATTTATTCAACTTCCTGGTGATTCTCCACCACTTTATGTATCCAAATCAAGCTTCTCACAAAGTGATTCATCCTGGTTTGATTGGAACGACGAAGAAGCTGTGCTATTCCCAAACTGGGAAACTGGAATCACCTGATTTGAAATTGGGATAACTTCTTCATCCCAACTCCTATGAGATTTATTCAACTTCCTGGTCATTCTCCACCACTTTATGTATCCAACTAAAGCTTCTTACAAAGAGATTCATCCTGGTTTGATTGGAACGAGGAAGAAGCTGTGCGTTTGTTCTTGATACTTCCGGGAAGTCTTGTCAGTGTGTTGAAGTGTCTTACTCTTGGTTCTTTGGTCCCGTGTGTTCTTGAAGATCTGGTGTGGTAGAAGCTCAACTGAAGTACAAGATTGAAGACTAGAAGTAACTAGAGGCAAAGGGAAGATGGAAGGAAACTACAGTAAGCTTGTTACGGTTCCGGTTGCCTTAAAAGGTGTAGGAAACTACTTGTTGTGGTCTCGGCTGGTGAAGACTGCTATTGGGAGGCTAGGGTTGTGGAACCACATCACGGATGATGGTCCAGAGCCAGTGGCCAAAAGGAATGAGGAAGCTGAGGGTGGAAAAGTACTCACTAAAGCTGAAGTGAAGAAGAAATGGGTTCAAGAAGATCTGATGGTGCTGTCAGTACTACACAGTTCTATTGAAGTCCCTTTGCTTGAAGCCTACATCTTCTGTGAGACACCTAAGCACCTATGGGAGACGCTCCAGAAGACATTTGGAGATGTCTCAAACCTTAACCGTGTGTTTGAGTTGAAGAAAGCCATCACCTCCTTGATGCAAGGTGGTGTGGAGCTTACTAAACACATTGGAAAGTTCAGAGCTCTTTGGTCTGAGCTGGATAACCTGCGTCCAAGCACCAATGATCAAGAGATCATCATGGAGAGGAGAGAGCAGGATCAAGTGTTTGGGTTGTTGATGACCTTAGACGTGTGCTACCAGGATGTCATAAAGCACATGCTGAGATCGCCAAGCCTACCAACAATGGAGGAGGTGTGCTCTCAACTGCAGAAGGAGGAAGGCTCTCTAGGCTTGTTTGGAGGAAAGGGGAGCTACCTATGGCTCATCAGGCTGAGGATGTGCAAGCAAACAAGGCGGGTTACAAGAATGATGGAAGGAAGTATGGTGACCGCTTTGAAGGGAATTGTGATCATTGCAAGAAGCCAGGCCATAAGAAGAGCCAATGCTGGATACTTCACCCTCACCTCAAGCCAAGCAAATTCAACAAGGAGAGAGAAGCCAGAGCTCACATGTCTACCGAGACAAGCAGTGGCAGTGCATCCGGGGCTGGTACATCCTCACAAGTGAATGAGAGTGAAGGGCGAGCTCTCTCTTCTCACCACTCAGGAGGAAAGAACCTAGAGCATGAGGTGATCAGGAAGTCAGACATAGATGCACTCATCAAAGCTCTTAAAGAGTCTGGTAACAAACTAAGACCCAATACTCTTGGTTATTCTTTTGCTGCTCATACTATGTCTAGTAGAACTGATAGGTTACTAGACATACTAGAGAGTCCCTTGATTGGTAAAACTGAACATAGCATTGCTAATAAACTCTTAGGAGTACTTGAGAACTTAAAAAATAACAATGATCATCCTAGAAGTCATCTAGCTAAGGATATACATAAACCTTTGATTATTGATTCTGGTGCATCTCATCACATGATTAGTGATAACAAGTTGATTACGGATATAGAACCTACCCAAGGTCATGTCATGATTGCTAATGGAGATAGAATTCCTATTAGAGGCATTGGTAGGTTGAAACTGTTTAATAAAGAGTCTAATGCATTCTACATGCCTGAATTTACTTCAAACTTGTTATCTGTCAAGAGATGCACTACTGATCTTGATTGCAATGTTATTTTTAGTCCTAATGATGTGAAGTTTCAGGATATTAAGAGCAGTAAGTTGATTGGCCAAGGAGCAACTAAGGGAGACCTTTACATGCTTGAAGATCTCTCTCCTATCTCTAGTTCTTGTTTTTCGTTTAGCTCGGTTTCTTTAAGTAAGGATGCCTTGTGGCATGCTAGGCTAGGACATCCACATGTTAGGGCCTTAAGCATAATGTTACCAGGTGTCATGTTTAAAAATAATGATTGTGAAGCTTGTATTCTGGGAAAACATTGTAAGAGTGTGTTTCAAAGATCAGTTAATGTTTATGAGAAGTGTTTTGACTTAATCCACTCTGATGTTTGGACTGCACCTTGTTTATCTAGGGATAATTACAAGTATTATGTCACCTTCATTGATGAAAAATCTAAATACACCTGGTTAACACTCATTAAAACAAAGGATAGAGTTCTTGATGCATTTAAAAACTTTCAAAACTATGTTACTAACCACTATAATGCCAAGATTAAGATTTTCAGGTCAGATAATGGTGGGGAGTATACAAGTCATGCATTCAAAGAACATCTAGCTAGCCATGGAATACTTCATCAGACGAGCTGTCCGTATACACCCCAGCAAAATGGAGTGGCTGAAAGGAAGAATAGACACATCATGGAGGTGGCGAGATCAATGATGTTCTATACAAGTGTGCCTAAGAGGCATTAGAGTGATGCAGTGATGACCGCAAGCTACCTAATCAACAGGACACCAACCAAGATTCTCAATGATCAGTCCCCCTTTGAGGTTCTTAACAAGAGTAAACCAGTGCTGGAATACTTGAGGATCTTTGGGTGTGTGTGTTATGTGCTAGTACCCGGGGAAATGCGGAACAAGCTAGAAGAGAAGAGTACCAAGGCTATGATGATTGGATACTCTACGTCCCAAAAGGGATACAAATGCTTTGATCCAAATACCAGAAGAGTATTGGTATCAAGGGAGGTGAAGTTCTTTGAAGATAAGGGATATTATGATGGGAAGAATTGGGAAGAACTTGAAGATCTATCCCAACCATCAGACAGGGCTGCAAGCTTGAGAAACATTTTGCAAGGACTTGGTATTGGAGTGTCACCAGATCAACACAAACGCCAAGAAACACCACCTGTTAGAGTTGAAGAATCATCTCACTTAGAACATGAAGGGGGAAGTGAGTCTGCTGATACTGAAGTTCAAGGAACAAGTGAAGCCGAAAATCAACAACAAAGCGCAGACTCTCATGTTCAAAGTGAAGATGACTCAAGGGGAAGTGATCAACATGGAGGTCAGGAAGCTAGTGAAGAAAGCCAGATACCAGAAGAAGCCGTGGCAGAGATGTAGTAGTTCCATTGAGGAGAAGCACACGGTTAAAGAGAGATGCTTCCAACTGGGTAAACACAAGAGTGTACTACAATGCCCAAGCTGTGGAGCATCCCTCTCAAGCTGTGTGCTCCTTTGCGTGCTATCCAGAAGAGCATTGCGCATTTATGATCAGCTTAGATGGAAGCTATGTGCCTAGATCATATGAAGATGCAATGGTTGGAAAAGCTGAGAATAGCTAAGAACATGAACTCACTCTTAAGAATGGAAGAGACAATCAACTTGTGATTGAATCCTCTCTGCAAAATAATCTACACAACCATCTGAATCTAGAGAGATTAAGTGGCTGTGAGATTGATACAATAATTAGAATTAAACTAAGAACAGATTAAAGACTCTAGTTTGAATCTATTCCTTGAGAAGTGACACAACACTTTCAGTTTGTTCACTTAAGGAGCATAGGAATTAGAATCAGTAAGCTAGAGTTTAAGATAAATAAAAGAAGAGTTTAGAGTTAATTTTAGAGTGAATGGGCAAGCAAGGATCTGCCCTTAGGCAGTCCCAAAATCGTGTAGCACTTAACTCTCTACATTGTGAAGAATTTGAAGAACACTTAGTAAAGGGATGAGTGATACACGAATTTTATATAAGCTTGTCTCTTATTTCTTGTGTGTACATTACAATGAGGCTGCCTCTTTATTTATAGAGGAGAGCCTTAGGTTTTACAGCAGCAGCAACAAGACAAAGGAGAGATTAAACTAATACTATCCTAGGAAATGAATAAACAAAGCTATTAGGAAGCAGCCAAGGAGGATGAGAACAGGAAGAGGCACGACCAGATGAGGAGAAAGGGACAGGAGAGAGGTTGGCACAGCTTGCTTAAGTGAAAGTGACAGGCCAGTTGCTTCTCCAAAGCACCACATGTGACTTTCCTTGCTTCAATTCAAACCAGATCTTTTCCCTTGACTCTCCAACGGTCATAAGCTTGTTTAAACTTAAAATCTGCTTCAGAATATCAAGCTGGACGAGCTCACTACTTCCTTGCCTTCCAAGTCACTCTAGGTTAAGCTTGGTTACTTGGAAGTCAAGACTGTACGGACTGCCTTGTACAGCAAGGTTGTATGTACCAGACTCTTTTCAAGTACCTCTTCTTCTCTTGTTTCATTTGTTGGCTCCTTCCTTGATGCACAATTCTTGAATACTTGCAACACACTTCATGACTCTACAGCCTCCTTCTCTTCTTGCACACACGCCTTGATCATCTTTTCATTGTCTTGGCCGTGTGATCACTCTCTTGAGGCTTGTTCATGGCTTGGATAGCTTCTTCTTCTTTAGTTTGGTGTGGAGATGCTTGGCCTTCACTTCCTTTGTTTGGCCTTCACATCTCCTTGTCTTGCTTCACTTTAATACCCTCCCTCAAGGTTGGGCTTTGGAAGCCATTGGTTCCAAAGGCCAAGCTTGGAACACGCAAAAGACTACCTCATTAAAAACCTCACTATGTAAAACCACTTGGGATAAAACCATGATGAGGACAAAAAGAGTATAGCCTTCACGGTGCATTGGATAGCTATGACCTTGGCTTTATTTGAATTGAGCTTGAAGCTTCTTTGATCTATGATCTGAATGCGGCTTGAACTTGTCTTTGAACCGCCAAAAGGACTCATGGCTTGAGCCATGATCTGAACTGATTGCTTAGGGTGTTGACGCCATGATTTGAACTTTGCAACACCTCTTTCTTCTTGATGCTTCACATGAAGCTTACTGACCCTTAGCTAACATCTTGCTGGTGAGTTGATTCATCACTTCCTACAGCCACTTCTCCTCAAGATCTTCTTGTCTTGGGTCCATGAATCTGAGGCCATTGGTTCTAACCCCCAAAGCTTGCTTCTGATGCTGCTCTAGATCAACCAAACTTGTATTGTCTTCTTGAGACAACCAAGCAGAAACACTAATCACCATTCTTAAACTTAGAACCTGTTGAGTATGGACAGATTCAAAGCACAAAATTAGTGAGTGATGGAGAGAATAAAGTAACCAGAGAATAAGTAACCAAAGTATGAGAGAATATTAGAGAATAATGGAGAGTAAGAGTATGGTGGAGAGTTTTGCGGAAGCAGATTTCAGTCCATGGCCTTCAAGCTTCATGGCTGATCACACTGCTGGTGAGGCATGAACATCCCACCAGTTAACACATTTTAAAAACATTTCGAAATCAGATTACTCAAGAATCTGTTCAAAACATTTTAAGATTTTTTTTTTTTTTTTTTTTTTAAATCCTTTCAAAGAGCTTTTCTTTAAATCTGAAATTCAAATGCTCTTACAAATCAATTTTCTTCAAATCATCATCAATCTTTCGCCCTCCCTCAAGCATTGGTTTCATTAGACATAAAGTCTTTTACCAAGTTTGAAAATATTAAGAGACAAAGGGTAGAAAAGGATGATAATGTTTGAGACAAAACCAGCAAGAACTTCATCTTTTAAAACTGTTTTTAAAGCACAAAACAGATGAAGTCTTTTGTTTCATTTCCCTCCCTTAGCCTTGGATTAGGATCCCAACTCAAGATCAGAACCACAGCTTACACATGGGAGAGAAGAAACCAAAACAGAACTCCATCTTGTCTCTTTAAAGAAATCATTAGACAAGATGAAGAACACAAAATATTTTTGAAATCGATTTTTTTTTTTTCTTTTTCTTTTCAAGAGTTCTTCAGGATACAAGTTTAATCTTTTCTCCCTCCCTCAAGCTGACATGAACAGATTTTTAATCTTTCATCCAAAGGCTTAAACAATGAGGAGATAAAGGGGAGAGTCATTGATAAAAAAAACATTAAAGCCTTGCATCTTAAAGAAACTCACAGATTTTGAATACATACTTCATCTACACTCTCTACTGTCCAAGTTTTGAATCCCAGCCACACAGCTCATCAAAAACGAATTTAAAGGAGAAAGAGAGAGAGATTCAGATGAAGAAATTGACAAAAGAAGTGAGTTCAGCCCAAGAAGAGCAACAAAGCTCTGATACCATGTTGGAAAAGCTGAGAATAGCTAAGAACATGAACTCACTCTTTAAGAATGGAAGAGACAATCAACTTGTGATTGAATCCTCTCTGCAAAATAATCTACACAACCATCTGAATCTAGAGAGATTAAGTGGCTGTGAGATTGATACAATAATTAGAATTAAACTAAGAACAGATTAAAGACTCTAGTTTGAATCTATCCTTGAGAAGTGACACAACACTTTCAGTTTGTTCACTTAAGGAGATAGGAATTAGAATCAGTAAGCTAGAGTTTAAGATAAATAAAAGAAGAGTTTAGAGTTAATTTTAGAGTGAATGGGCAAGCAAGGATCTGCCCTTAGGCAGTCCCAAAATCGTGTAGCACTTAACTCTCTACATTGTGAAGAATTTGAAGAACACTTAGTAAAGGGATGAGTGATACACGAATTTTATATAAGCTTGTCTCTTATTTCTTGTGTGTACATTACAATGAGGCTGCCTCTTTATTTATAGAGGAGAGCCTTAGGTTTTACAGCAGCAGCAACAAGACAAAGGAGAGATTAAACTAATACTATCCTAGGAAATGAATAAACAAAGCTATTAGGAAGCAGCCAAGGAGGATGAGAACAGGAAGAGGCACGACCAGATGAGGAGAAAGGGACAGGAGAGAGGTTGGCACAGCTTGCTTAAGTGAAAGTGACAGGCCAGTTGCTTCTCCAAAGCACCACATGTGACTTTCCTTGCTTCAATTCAAACCAGATCTTTTCCCTTGACTCTCCAACGGTCATAAGCTTGTTTAAACTTAAAATCTGCTTCAGAATATCAAGCTGGACGAGCTCACTACTTTCCTTGCCTTCCAAGTCACTCTAGGTTAAGCTTGGTTACTTGGAAGTCAAGACTGTACGGACTGCCTTGTACAGCAAGGTTGTATGTACCAGACTCTTTTCAAGTACCTCTTCTTCTCTTGTTTCATTTGTTGGCTCCTTTCCTTGATGCACAATTCTTGAATACTTGCAACACACTTCATGACTCTACAGCCTCCTTCTCTTCTTGCACACACGCCTTGATCATCTTTTCATTGTCTTGGCCGTGTGATCACTCTCTTGAGGCTTGTTCATGGCTTGGATAGCTTCTTCTTCTTTAGTTGGTGTGGAGATGCTTGGCCTTCACTTCCTTTGTTTGGCCTTCACATCTCCTTGTCTTGCTTCACTTTAATACCCTCCCTCAAGGTTGGGCTTTGGAAGCCATTGGTTCCAAAGGCCAAGCTTGGAACACGCAAAAGACTACCTCATTAAAAACCTCACTATGTAAAACCACTTGGGATAAAACCATGATGAGGACAAAAAGAGTATAGCCTTCACGGTGCATTGGATAGCTATGACCTTGGCTTTATTTGAATTGAGCTTGAAGCTTCTTTGATCTATGATCTGAATGCGGCTTGAACTTGTCTTTGAACCGCCAAAAGGACTCATGGCTTGAGCCATGATCTGAACTGATTGCTTAGGGTGTTGACGCCATGATTTGAACTTTGCAACACACTCTTTCTTCTTGATGCTTCACATGAAGCTTACGACCCTTAGCTAACATCTTGCTGGTGAGTTGATTCATCACTTTCTACAGCACTTCTCCTCAAGATCTTCTTGTCTTGGGTCCATGAATCTGAGGCCATTGGTTCTAACCCCCAAAGCTTGCTTCTGATGTGCTCTAGATCAACCAAACTTGTATTGTCTTCTTGAGACAACCAAGCAGAAACACTAATCACCATTCTTAAACTTAGAACCTGTTGAGTATGGACAGATTCAAAGCACAAAATTAGTGAGTGATGGAGAGAATAAAGTAACCAGAGAATAAGTAACCAAAGTATGAGAGAATATTAGAGAATAATGGAGAGTAAGAGTATGGTGGAGAGTTTTGCGGAAGCAGATTTCAGTCCATGGCTTCAAGCTTCATGGCTGATCACACTGCTGTGAGGCATGAACATCCCACCAGTTAACACATTTAAAAACATTTTCGAAATCAGATTACTCAAGAATCTGTTCAAAACATTTTAAGATTTTTTTTTTTTTTTTTTTTTAAATCCTTTCAAAGAGCTTTTCTTTAAATCTGAAATTCAAATGCTCTTACAAATCAATTTCTTCAAATCATCATCAATCTTTCGCCCTCCCTCAAGCATGGTTTCATTAGACATAAAGTCTTTTACCAAGTTTGAAAATATTAAGAGACAAAGGTAGAAAAGGATGATAATGTTTGAGACAAAACCAGCAAGAACTTCATCTTTTTAAAACTGTTTTAAAGCACAAAACAGATGAAGTCTTTTGTTTCATTTCCCTCCCTTAGCCTGGATTAGGATCCCAACTCAGATCAGAACCACAGCTTACACATGGGAGAGAAGAAACCAAAACAGAAACTCCATCTTGTCTTCTTTAAAGAAATCATTAGACAAGATGAAGAACACAAAATATTTTTGAAATCGATTTTTTTTTTTTTCTTTTTCTTTTCAAGAGTTCTCAGGATACAAGTTAATTTTCTCCCTCCCTCAAGCTGACATGAACAGATTTTTAATCTTTCATCCAAAGGCTTAAACAATGAGGAGATAAAGGGGAGAGTCATTGATTAAAAAAAACATTAAAGCCTTGCATCTTAAAGAAACTCACAGATTTGAATACATACTTCATCTACACTCTCTACTGTCCAAA